>NC_045614.1:183191059-183494090 GCF_009829155.1 Mustela erminea
ATGTTTAAGCTATCAGTAAACCAACTGGGTCTAAGTGTCACAAAGGAGTTTCAGATATGAAATACAACAGGGTAAATCATTAATTAGCCCAATGCCTTTATCTTGGCCAAGGGACAGTGCCAGATTGCAAGGCATTCCCTGAGATAAGCACAGAGCTGTGTGAATCCAGCTGAAAATAACTTTATCGTAAATGATAACTATATGCTAATTATTTTTTTAAAGATTATTTATTTATTTATTTGACAGAGAGAGCTCACAAGTAGACAGAGAGGCAGGCAGAGAGAAAGAGGGGGCAGCAGACTCCTCACTGAGCAGAGAGCCTGATGTGGGGTTTGATCCCAGGACCCCGGGATCATGACCTGAGCATGAAGGCAGAGGCCTTCACCCACTGAGCCACACAGGCATCTCTATATGTTCATTATTACATGTCTCTTATAGAAAATGATAAAAATAATAAAAATTCAAAAAAGTATTTTTAGAAATGTTAATATGCTTGTATAATTAGATAGTTTGGGCTATATAAGAAACAAATCCAAAGGATTTAATAGTTTAAAACAACAATTATTATTAAGATCCTGATTCTGCTATTTAGTGATTTGGGCTGGGCTCAGCTAGGCTCTTCTTCTAGTTTAGGAAGTGTTTATTCATGTGTATACAGTCAGCCTCCTGGTTAATTGAGTTCTTGTTGCTTTGGAATTGTTCATTTCTGCTTTACTGGCCTCTCATGACATGATTATAGAACGTCTTCTTTGGTAGGGCTCCTAGAGTGAAAATATGCAAGAATTTTTGAAGTCTAGTCTCAGAGCTGGTACAGTTTTCTTCATGCCACGTTTTATTGGCTGAAACAAATATCAAGGGTTGTGTTATCTAGAAGCAGATAGCATGATGATATTTGGGATATAAGTTATTTATTATAGGCTAACATCTATAAGGCAAACAAGAGGAAATAAGATTGTACTAAGGAAGAAGTTCATCTTCATGCAGTTTCAACAGTCTCAGCCAATATGGTAAGCTGAATGAAGTAAGGCTTGTCTGTCAGAGTGTCCTGCACTGGGCCACAGAGACTGGACTCATTCTCCCATCTTGCTCTGGCCCTGCAATTAGGAAAAAGGATGACTTTAAGTGACAGTGGCTCTCTCTAACTGAGGCAATATCACCACCGTAAGCTCTCTAATGACTATACCTCATAGCTAGACAGTAAGTCTTCCCTTGAAGGGGAATCTAGGCAGAGCATTTCTGAATCTATTGGAGCAAGTAAGAAGGCCACCCAGATTTAAGGAGAGACACAAAAGATTTGGCATCTTAATGCCAGAAACAGGTGATGTCAACTGTGACCATATTTGTATACTCTCATAATATTCAATGATACCTTGAGCACAATTTGTACTTAATACAAATTTATGTAATTGAATGAACTGTTAAAAAACCAATAAGGACAAATAAGATGATCAAGTACGAGCATTCTGTGGTAAGAAGGTATAGTAAGCACATCTACCTTCTTGTTTTTTTTTTTTTTTTTAAAGATTGTATTTATTTATTTGACAGACAGAGATCACAAGTAGGCAGAGAGGCAGGCAGAGAGAGAGAGAGGAGGAAGCAGGCTCCCCGCTGAACAGACAGCCCGATGTGGGACTCGATCCCAGGACCCTGAGATCATGACCTGAGCCGAAGGCAGCGGCTTAACCCACTGAGCCACCCAGGCGCCCCTACCTTCTTGTTTCTAGATGAAATTGTATGATCTCTGCAGTTAGGGATGACTATTGTCAACTGTACATTCAGTATCAGAAATAAAATTCTTGGGTTGCTAAGTGGTTTCACTTTATAATTAATGGCCTTATCATTTTCCCAGTCTAGGCAGACTAGGCACTTGGATGTAATTCCGCTGTCTAAAATACGATTTGATACTCAGTCATCTACTAAAACTTGATGTAGCCTGTTCTACCAAAAGGAAACACTTGGACAAGAGTCCAAGAGGACTGAGATGTAACCTAAGATATTCACTTAATTTTTCTTTTTTTTATAATTTTGGGAAGAACATGTTTCATTTGTGGCCTCTTCCGTTGTAGAATAGAGACTCCTAATTACTTTGCCCTCCTTATCTTCCACCCTGTTTTGTACCACAGATTTTGTGACTTATCTTTTCAAAATATTTTTCCTTTGAAACGTATTCCATCTAGTAAATGCTTCCTATTAAGTCCTTAGTTAGAGACTTCATTTATCTACTTTTATTTTATTCCACATTGATTTTTCACGGGAGTATTTTTCATGAGTCTGCATCTTGGTATCAGCTCCCTTCTCATTTTTCAGGGGTGAGCTATCAGATGTATCAGTCTACTTGCCATATGTTCCTCAAGTCAGCAAAAGTGATTGTAGACAAATAAAGGAAAGCCTGATGTTCTTTTTGAAACAAAAACAACAATAAAAAACTTGAAGGATCTGTTCTTTACATTGAATAATTCTTGGTAAGGGATGGCTCATGGAGAATAACTCTGACTATGCAGTTTTCAGGGAGATGTTCCCTATTCCTAGTGATGGGTCTCAGCTGTCAGTGTGACAGTCAGTCACTTGTCACAAAATCCCCAAACTTCACACTCTGCATCTAAGCACTGTGCCACCAACATCAGTGACTATGCCCTGAATATGACAAATACTGATAAGAGAAAGAGATTTAACAGCTATCTAGAGAAAATTCATTGCTATAATACCAACATCTAAAGTGGTAATCATAATATAAAATTTCTGTATGTGTGTGTGTGTGATAGCACTGCTGCCAACATGTTCTACAGGGAAAAATGAGTCTCACTGGATTGGGAAGAAAACCACAAAATTATGAGTAAACATCCCATTAATAAAGAATGTGTTAGCATAATTAAGAAATATTTGGATATGATATTATTTTTTAATATTATATTGGAAAAGGTACCAAGCAGAGGTACCTGGGTGGCTCAGTGGGTTAAAGCCTCTGCCTTCGGCTGAGGTCATGATCTCAGGGTCCTGGAATTGAGCCCCTGCATTGGGCTTTCTCCTCAGCAGGGAGCCTGCTTCCCCCTCTCTCTGTCTCTGTCTACCTCTCTGCCTACTTGTGATCTCTCTCTGTCAAATAAATAAATAAAATCTTTAAAAAACAAAAAAAGGTACCAAGCAGAAACTAACAGAGAAGTGTGAGATAACAAAAACAAAAAGAACTCAGACTGATTAAATTTGGGCCATCCTTTGAGTTGACACTCTATTCATGATTAAAATGAAACCTATTGTTAATATTATAATAAACCTATTGTTAATATTATAAATAAGACTTATATTTAATATGTCCATGTAGGTCCAAATGTTTTTCTAAATAGCAATTAAAAACCACCATCAGTCCTTGGCTGAATTTTGAGTAATTTATCTAAAGGGAAATGATTTCAAGACATATATATTTTGTTTTAGAGTATTTTTTTTTCCTTCTTTGCTTCAGAAGGCAAGAAAGTTTGTTAAAAATAAGTGGGTTTGGAATATACCATATTGACAGATAATTTATTCAGGAAATTTTTCTTCAGAAAACAAAATGAATTGAAAGAAGGTTTGAGAACAATGTAAAGAAATGAATAGGGATGCTTAAATGGATTCTGGTATCACTGGATGCAGAAGTCCCTACTTCATTGCTTTGTGTCCTTTGTCTTAGAGTTCCCTGCCTGTCTTGCCATTTGCCATTTCGTCAATTAAAAAAAAAAAAATCACTAAAAGATTTTTTTTTTTTAACCTTGCAACTAAGGCCCCTCTCAGGCTAAGTATTAAGCAAATTTCCATATTAACTATGGGGATGTGAAAAGTTGTAAAAACAATGACAAGAGATTATCACCTCATGGCTTTCTTCATTGAACAGCTAAATTCTATTTGGATTTCTATAATGTTGATTAGTTTAGAACAGCAAGGTACAGGATTATCACCTCACAGTTAAGTAGGGATCCCCTGATTCAGTTGAGGCACTTAGTACATTTGCTTTTGACAAAGGTTTACTTTATATTATAGGACTTAAATTATTCTGTATATAATATTTTAAAATTTAAATTTAGGGGAAACTTCATGTATAAGTGTTGGTTAACTCAAGCTACCAAATTTCAAAACTATTTTTGTCCTCAAATGAGTTAATTCTCTATTTTCCATAATCTCTTAAAACACTTTACTTGGAAATAGAAGACATGTTTCACCAAGTGCCTGTTTAAATTTAAAATTCCACAGCTACAGGATCAAGTAGGCAGTAACTTGGCAAGTGTATTTTTTCTAGTCTTTAAGGTAAAGAAACTAAAATGAAGTATGAAATAGTTAAGTTCATTAATTGCATATATACAGAATCTTGCATTTTATCTGGGTTGTAAATCTTTCATTCAGTTAAGTCAGCTGAATTCAGATTTGCTTTTTATTTATGGTCTTTTCTTAGATTCTTGAAATGGATAAAGCAAAATCAAAAGAAGATATTCATCAACACACATTGTTGTGACTTATAAAGATCATGTTACTCCTTCTTATCAGGACTGATCCACAGTTGACTACTCACTCCCCCTGACATTGAGTCACTGCCATATTCTCCACCCAGCTCCAAAATAAAGTAGCAGATTTTTAAGGGTGGAATAAGAAAAGCACAGGTGGTACCACCTACTGTAAATCCTTTAGTTCTTCTTAGCTCAGTAACAGCTGTTGGTCTTTTCACAGTTTGTTAAAAGCAAAACAAGGCATAGAATGTGGGCTATTGACATTGTGCAACAATACAATTTGTTTGCTCAGATCATGACAGCCAATGGCAACTTGAGAAATGTTTCCTTTTCAAGCTTTTGGTTAAAAAAAAAAAAAAATCTTCAGGCCTGACTGCCTACCTTGCAAACAGTGCCTTGGATCTATTGATTAATTCTGGACACATTACAAATTATATAGCTACCATGTTTTTTAATCTCACTAAACTGAGAGTGTATATTATATAGTTTAAAGGAATTTTAAGAATTAATGAGCATCTGTTTCATCCTGTCTAGGCATATGGGGGAGAGAGGTGAAAAGAAAAGGGAACAAACTGTTTTGAAGCTTGTGGTAATGTTGCCTTAAATGCCCCCTTTCAGTGAGGATAGGACTTCCCTTTCTCATCTTTTATAAGAAGCTAGGCTTTCCACTCATAGAGTGTTAGTGAGCATAGCAAGAAGTAAAATTGTATACCTTTGAATAGGACTGGACCACTGAAGAAGAGTCTTAGGTGTAGGGCTGGCTGATTATTAGAAGAAAAAGTCTTTTGGAGTAATTAAAAGGAGGTGACACATTTGGGCTTGATTCAAGCTATCTTCAGGATCCAATATGGTTCACCTTGATGGATAAAATATGTAATAGGATTTTCTAGATCACAGCATTAGTCAAGCAAAGTGTGTGTTACCATTTGGTCTATTTTGAAGCAGGATCCTAAGTAAGGCATAAATAGACAGTAGAAAGCAGTCAGAAAATAACTCCTACGGAGCAAGGTTTACAACAAGATTAACATCAGCCTGCCCAGTATGATGAAGTCTGATATCCTGATAGCCTGAAAATTTATTCAGAATTAAATCAGTAACTAGGTAAGGCTGAGGTTATGTATCAGTAATGATTAAGCCAAGAGTCGACAGGAGTTGGAAAAGACAAAGGTAAATTAAAGAACTTATAGCAGTGACTCTGTAACACTAAGCATTTGTAAGAATAAAGTTCAGCATATTATACAGAAGATAATTGCGAGTCTTTCTGTATTTCTAGAATCAGTTCCAGGAACTTGCATTTTAAAACCCTAGATGACTTCAATATAGAAGGCCCTTCCCCCTAAACTGCAATTTAAAAGCAATTCTTTTTGTCTATGACGGAAATAAGTGAATGCATTAAGAAACATAATAAATGATAAACAAGCAAACAAACAGTACATTGCAATAAGAGAGGTATGGGCATCTGGGACAGTGTTAGGATTGTCTTGAATTCAATTTGACTGCAAGAATATTCATCCGGGATTAATGTAAAGAGGGAGAGAATCTCAGAAAGATGTAAAGTGGTTAGCAGATGTATATAGGTAAGTCATCTCATTTTCTACTCACTCTAAATATCTATTCCAGGGGAATAGTCCTATTAAGGTATAGGGCAGGGCAGGTTGATATCTAAAAGGTAACACTCTGTGGGGAGCCTGGATGGCTCAGTCCATTAGGCATCTGCCTTCCACTCAGGTTGTGATCTCAGGGTCCTGGGGTGGATCCCCAGTTTGGGCTCCCTGCTCAGCGGGGAGTCTCGTTCTCCCTCTCCCTCTGCCTCTCACGGCTCCCCCCGCTCATGCTCTCTCTCTCTCTCAAATAAATAAAATTTTTAAAAAATCTTTAAAAAATGTACTCCTAATTCTTTCACTTCTAACTCAGATGGTTCCTTCCTTCCTTCCTCTCTTTTTTTCTATCCTTTCTTTCTCGCTCTCTTCCTTCCTTCCTCCTTCCCTCTCTCCCTCCCTCCCTTCCTTCCTTCACAGGAAACTATCCAAGAGAAAGAGTGTGTTCAAACTTCTTAAAATGGGGATCTCCTCCCAATAGCAAATTTCAGCATTGCTTAAGTGTCTTAGTTTGGGGCTTATTGTATATAAGCCTACAGGTTTTAGGCATCTTCTGATTTCTTTCCACCTGTATCCCAGCCAATATTCCCCTTTTTAAGTTTTTCCACTGATACATACATGCCATCTGGCAAGTGCTGTCAATAGTCTTACCATTGATGACCTTTGTTTGTGGAGTCATTGCATCCCCAGAAGTTGTCACTTTCAACTGTCTACAGTGGACGTATCTGTTGTTCCACAGTAGTCATGAGGTGGCATGTATTTGCAACTTCTCAGTTTATTTTCATTTCTAATATAGTGATAAAATAATAAATATAGTCATTGTGTTGAGGGAAAAAAAGGTAAAAGTTCTTCACAGTTGAGATGTTCTTTATAGTACTTATTTATGTCACTTTAATAATTCAGATATTTGGCATTCTGGGGGATCCCCTTAACAGTTTAACATCTTAATTTCTTAATATTTGATTGAGCTAACAATGATAAAGTCTATCTTTATTAAACCTAATACTTTTAGCACAACATATTTATATGATATTGAGGATATTAAGATTTCTCATACATTGTGAATACATTTACTTTGGGTTTGTATTACTTTTTTTTTCTTTTAGCTACTGCCTTTTTCTTGTTAAACCACATTGATTTCTTTTCCTTAGCGCTCCTTCTATTTGTAATATTTATATGTCAACATCTATATAATATTTATATGTTGCATACATAGAATCTTGCATGTCAAAGTGCCAAAAGGTCATTTGATTCATGTTTAATTAAAGCTATGAGTACATAAAGAGCATCTTCTTTCAAATCTACCCAAATTCATCAGGTAAAAAAATCCATAACAGGGGAATACCTTCCTCTGCTTCTCTTAACCAAAACAAATTAGTCATTTAGCAGCAAGTATGTCAGGAACTCAATGAGGAATACTTTTGTTTAATTTGCTTAATTGTATAATTGCCCAGTACAAAGTTTAAGATGATGGTGAACCCAGAAAAGCTTCAGATTTTCCATCTGCATTACTATGCCAATGGTTTTACTTATACTGTCAGTTTGCTCCTTGATCAATTTTCCTCTAATATAATACCATTCTGAACTGTAGACTATTTTGCAAACTTTATTTTTTTATTTATAATTAAAAAAAAAAAAAAACTATAGCAAGTGCCTGGGTGGCTCAGTCCATTAAGTGTCTGCCTTTAGCTCATGTCATGATCCCGGAATCCTGGAATGAAGCCCCAGGTCAGGCTCCCTGCTTGGTGGGGAATCTGTTTCTCCCTCTCTCTGTAGGCCTCCTCCTGCTTGTGCTCTCTCTCTCAAATAAATAAATAACATCTTAAAAATATAAATAAATAAAATAAAATAAGCTATAGCAATGTATATATATATATATATATAGCAGTTTATTACTGTACTTTCTGAATTGGACCATAGTATTTATTTTCCATATCCATTTCTTTCCCATATAATACTGTGATATTTTTCTGAAACTTGCTGATGACTAGCGTTCTTCTTTTCAATTCACAAATTTAACTATAAATATTTTTTGCTTTTTTATGAGACAATAAACTAGCTTATTGATTGAAATTTTACCCAAGTGAATTTCTGTGTCACCACATTATTTGCTTACTCTCAAATTTAGAACTTTCAATCACTACTCTGAATATATGATTCTTACACTAATTTTAGTTGCTGTTCATGTATATATATGTTAGGTTGCTGTTAATAAATATATAAATCATTATGTCTACATTTTTATATTATGAAAATGATAATATGGTATCATTTATAGTTATTCTGATAGTGCATAATTAATAAAACAATTTATTCATGTTTTTTATTTCTTCTTATGACCTCATTTCTGAGTCAGTGTTAATTTATTTTTTGCCTTTTTACTGCAATATATGACAAAATAACAAAAAACAAACACAAAAATATATAGCATGATTATTATAAGGCAGACAATATTAGAACATACCCACTCAGTCAAAGAATGCAACTTTGTCTGCGTCCCTAGTTGATAATGTGTATGCTCCATTACCATCACAATCCTTTTCCCTCCTACCAAATGTAACCACTATCCTTGCTCACAGTAATCATTTTCCTTGCCTATAGCTGTTAAAGGATATGAGTCAAGCTTTGATCTGCAGAAATTTCTGCATTTGTGAGTTTTGTCAACTGCTTATTCACTGTATACTTACTGTTCAACATTTCTCTGTCATCGTATCCCTGCAAAATATGACATGGATCCAGAGGCTTAATCATAACCAGGTCCAAGGCTGTTGGCCAATGGGAATTTCTTAAATATGGTTCCTGTTTTTGGTGGGGGGAGATCATAACCCTCGTAGTTTCAATAACTTTTAAAATATTTGCTGTGATAAGATGTTCTAGGCCCATTTTGAATTTCCTGCTCCAGACTTAGAAACAGACATTTTTCTAAGACGTCACAGTCTCTGGAGTGGGCAGTCATTTTTTAAATGAGTAGTATAGATACTCCTTGTTACTAGGCTAATCACTGATTTGTCCTTTGCTGAGGATGATATTAGGGAATGTGTGTGCGTGCACATTTGTTTAGTATTTATTTCACCACGCAAAGAAGCCTGGTTGTCAATGACAGAAGAATTGGAATATTCTGTAATTTGCCTTATCTCACTTTAAACACAGAGCACACTTGCCTCACATTTCCTTTTCTTGAATATATCAAATATTTTAATTTATTTTCTTATTCTACGAAAACTTGTCTGTGGAAATTATAAAGAATGACAGAAACAGTAGGATTATAAAAGAAAAAAAAACTGAGGATAATCTAATTTTCTTCCTCTTTTAAATCTTTTACTCTATTTTCTTAAATGCCCAAATAATTTTTCTTTTTTTAAAAAGTCAGTATATTTATGGAACATTCCTTGGTGTTGGTCATCCTAATTCAGTATTCACAAGTATATAATGTGATTTTTATTGTGTTTTATAAAGCGTATAATTTTAAAAATATGTATTTTTGTTTCATGAAGGTTATTTTATGTATAACTTTTGTATTCTGTCCTCTTACTGTTGATTTTTCTTAAATTAAAAAAATTTTTAACGTATTTGATCTTATTTGCCTCTCAATATTTGTGCCTTTCTTTTGGATCCATTTTATCATTTTGTTACTTACATTTTTAATATATATTTTAAATCTTGAAATAATTTTAAACTTATGGAAAAATCAAAAGCACAATACCAATAATATTATTTTTTCCCTGAAACTTTGGATAAATGTTTTTTTCATGGTTCCCACTATCACCATATAATTTACCATGTATTTCCTATACAAAGGACTTTGTACAACACAATCATAATAAACTATCAAAATCAAGAAATTAACATAGATATATTATTACCATCTAATCCTTAAGCACATTGAACTTTTGCCAGTTATCCTTCTCAAGACTTTCTCAGATTTTGCCAGATTTGTAAACTAACAAATTAGTCTATTGCAGCTTCATGGATACTAACCATATACATGTGAACCTTGGGTTGGAGAGAAAAAACTTTTACTCAGTACAGCAAGCAAATGAGTCTCAGACTTGTGTCAAATTATCTTTCTGCCCAGTTCCCATGGAGATGATGTGGTGTGTTTTAGGAAGTTGCTGTAAGTGTAATAGGATTTTACCACAGTTAAAATCTTTGAGCTAGGAAACCTCCCTATTTTTGTAATGGTCTGAAAGCTCTCCTCCCTAACTTTTGCCCTAGAGAGAGACATTATCCTTTTAATTAGTTATTGCAGTTAGCAAACAAATCTGCTATCTGCTTCACAGAAAAGTACCATCTCTCTTTCACGGGGCTGTTTGTTTTACAACCATTTTAAAGAGCACAAAACAAATTCCAACAGTAGCCATGTTCACAAGAGCTGCCAAAATGTGAAGGACTCACAGAAAATTATCTGCCCACATCCCAACAACGTATTTTATTTCTCGTGTCTCCTTGATCTCCTTTAGCGGATAAGCGCTTCTCAGTCATTCTTTGACTTCCATCATCTTAACATTTTTGAAGAGTTCAGGTCCCTTATTTTGTAGTGCCTCTCAATTTGGGTGGCTCTATCCTTTTTCATACATAGAGTCAGTTTATGAATTTTTGGTAAGAATATTATAGAAACAATGCTCTTATCTCCACGAATCCTATTCAATTTGTCTCATTACTAGGAATGCTAACTCTTAATTAATTTATTAAAGTAATATCTGCCAAGTTTCTCCATTCAAAATTATTGTTTTTGCTATTTAATTTAATAAGTGTTTTATGGGAGAGCACTTTGTAAATATCCTATTCCTCATTAATAGTCACCATGCATTTTATTATCTATTAAAGATTTTTGCCTGAATTCATTATTACTTTGATGGTTAACAAATGGTGATTTTCCAAATCTATTCTTCCATTCTGCATTTATTCATTGTCATTCTAGCTTAGAGTTTTCTCATTTGTATTTTCATTTATTTCTTTATATTAGTATAGATTTATGGATTTCTATTTCATTTAGTGGATTGCAATTCATTCCTATCATCATTTATTTTACTTCTCAGATTTTCCAAGATTTGGCAACAGGGAACAGCTTCAAGTCAATTTCAGTGGTTTTTGACAGTTCTGCGGTACTGACATTAATAGCAAAGAACAGTTTCTAGAAAGCAAGATCTGGATATTAGGTAGGCTATTATCATTGGGTGTTAATTATCCATAGGTTTTCACAATGGACAAGGATGAGAGATACAATTTGATTATGTATTTATTGCTACATTACATTTATATTTACATCTACATCTACCCCTATATATGGAAAAAGATGAATTCATACTGATAACTCCAATTCCAATTCTATATCCAAAAATGTTCAGGATGAAAGGGAGTGGGAAAAGGAATGTAAAAAGCATTTTTTACTCAATATTTCATTTTAATTTGAAAATATTTCCTTGTTTTTATCTAACATTTCTTTTAAGGTATTATCTGTGATGGTTATTGATTCTTATGTTTCTTCTGATTTACTCTTTTCCAGTTTTTAAAGATCTAATTCCTTCTTGAGTCTTCATCTTATTTCTGAGATTTTCTAATTCTGACTTATATTTGTAAAAAATGTGTTATATTCTTATTATTTTCGAGCATATTTTGAAATAATATATTTTTATTTGTTTTTTTGGGTATGCTTTTTGAAGTGCTTGCATTGTAGGGGTGTTTTTGTATGCCTTTACCTTTTTTATGTCCTGTCCTAATGACTTTGTAAAGGATTTGACTTTAATACTTTTTTTGTTCTTATTAATGTAAAATTGGTTTTCCTGGCTTTTTAGAACAAGATGTAATCCAGTTTAATTTTTCTAATTTTGTGGCCTTCAAGAGTTTACAAACCTCAAACTGTTCTAGTTGCTTTGGACCTTATATTGTGCCCTCCATTAATGTGCAGTTTTGATAGGGAGAAACGTCTCCCTTTTCGGCTGTTGTTCTCACATTGGCCTGTTTTGTTCTGTAGTGATTTCCTCTTGAATTTTGGGGGCTCTCATTCATATTCTCCAGTTTATCAGAAAACCTTGTGATTTCCTCCCCTTCATTCTGAGTAAGTATTAACACCATGCAGGTTTTTTAGTGATTGTCTTTACACACATATTTGGGGGGTTATGGAGAAACCCTTTTTACCAAGTTTTGTTGCAAATGTTGCTCAATCATTTTCAGGTTTGCTGTCTCATTATATTGTATGATTTCATGTGGTGAAATAAGAAGTTTAAAAATTATGCCATTGATATCCCCAACATTTTTCTAGAATCCTCTCTTGATTCTTTTAAACAGTGTCTTTCATAATAGCACTAAAGTTGAATGCTAAGTGTTAATGTTATTATTTTTAGAATTTTGAAGTGTTTCAGACAAAAAAAAATCCAAGTAGCCCAAGCTTTTTGTTATTCAAGAAAATTTTTCTCCACAAGAAAATACAATTTAAAAAGAAAAAGAGGCTTTTTGGCCCTAAAACCTGATTGTTCATACAATAGAATAATGTTTATTGAAAACTGAATTTGCATTTTATCAAGAAGATAAATGAGAAACACATAATAATTCTATTCTTCAATAACTTCTACCATTTATAAATAGTGTTTGCCATTGTAGACATATTAGGTAAAGATTTATGCATGGAGAAATTTTACACATATTTACAAGCAGCATTATATTGCACATACAATTTTGAAAACTGCTCATGAATATTTCTCATATCAAATAAGTTTACTTCCAATTGACAAATGTAATAACCTGGAATTAATTCTAAGTAATATCTACTAATCTGCTTTCTTTATCTGGAGGAATTGAAATTAGCATATAAAATAGATGGTAACATGTTATAATGGTAAATGTTTAAAAATTTGATACATGTAAATACATATAGGGAGATGAAATACATCACTAGGACCATCCTTACACTCTTTTGAAAGTAGAAACACTGTCCTGAATGATTGATTTTGCTTGTGAGTTTTAACGAGCTTTAGTTTAGAAGGAATATGACTAGATCCAATCAGAAAGAACTCTTGGTTTACAGTGTTTGGAGCAGTTGTTCTAGACTTACACAATTTTAATGTGTTCTCTAAAACACTCTGAGTTTTAAGCTCCCATATTCAAGCAGGTATTTACAGTCCTATCACACACACACACACACACACACATTATAATCATGTTTTCTCAAGGCAATCAGAATTATATTTATTGATAGAATTCAGTAAGAATGCAGAATATTTAATATATCCAGCAATTTCCTTAGGGGTGAAGATAGAACAGTTAGCCAAATAGATAAAAATTGTCCATGTAGTATTCATATTATTATAATAATAAGAAAATGTAAATTATATTGATGTTAGATGGCAGTAAATATTTTAGAATTACATGAGGAAGGTAAATGAAGTGTGATAGTGGGGGTTGTTACAATTTAAAATAGGTTCGGGAAAGCCTCACTGAGAAGGTGACTCTTGAGCAAAGGTTTAGAGAGGTTGTGTAGGTGAGTCATGAAGATATTTTGAGAAAAGAGTATCAGTGTGAACAGCAGGGGCAGAGGCTTGGAGTATGCTTAGCATGTTCAAAGAAGAGGAAAGAAAGCAGAGTCACAGGAGCTGAGCATAATTGGAAGGCAGGAACAGTGGAAGAGATGAGGTCATAGAGAAAATGAGGGGGAGGGCAGATCATATAGAGTCTTCTAGGATATTGTAAAGATTAGATTTTACTCTGAGTGAGATGGCAAGCCATTAAAAACTTTTGAGTGGAAAGATGACATGATCAGTTTTAATTTTTAAAAGATCACTCACACTTGTGTTGAGAATACAATATAATAAAGAGAAGATATAAAAGGAAAGGACTGTAATAATGGAGTCTATTATTCAGATAAAGAGATAATTCAGGTAAAGGATGGTTTGGTCTCAATGGAGGTGGTGAAAGGGGGTCAGACTCTTTATATATTTTGAAGGTAGAACCAATAAAATTTGTTGATGGATTGGATATAGTGGTCATCTGAGTTAGTACCATGGCTATATGACATGTGCAGTTGCATAGGGCTATAAGCTCAGAAGGACCCTATTCTTGGTGCAATGCTTTTGTTTTTGCTGTTTTGAAATTATTAATACTTTTATTTTTCAAGTTGTGTTTTGTAAGTCTGATAGAACAGTGGATCATATGCTTGAGCAGAGAAGATAAGCACAGTATGCATGCCTCCTCTCATTCCTTTTCACTCTGTTCATTTGTAGCTGTTCAGATTCCCCACAAGCACAGAATTCCATTAGACCCCAAACTCAGAGTCACTGGTTTCTATAGTATACTAAACTTGTACTCACTGTAAGGCTTGCTGAATTCGCACAGAAAATAGATCCATTGGAGTTGTATGCCCTGGAAGCCTATGCTTTCCTTTCCAACTAGAATTTGCTTTGAATGTGGAGGCAGTAACATGGTGTTCTAAGAAACAAAAATAACCAAGAAGCCTTGTACTCTTACTCATATACTTCTCTGTCTTAGCCAAGCACTTGTGGTGAAAGTGACAATGGCATAGATGGAAAGGGCAGAATAGCACAACCCATATTCCTGTTCCTTCAGTTCTTCCTTGCTCTTCAGTAAACTGAAGGTTGAGAGAATTGGTAGGAGGTGTTCATAACAAAAAGCAAACAAACAAAACAAAACAAAACAAAAACAAAAACACCAAACCAAACCAAACCAAACCAAAAAAAACACAAAAAATAAAAACAAAACAAAACAGTTGAGTAGTTGGTATGGTGTTTCCTCTATTCTGGTAGAAACAAAGTAGCAAAATAAACAGCATTTGACTGTTATGATGGGAAGGTAAGATTTGGAGATTTACTGGGAAAAATTTTGCTTTATGTGATATTTTTGATTGGTCAAGAAATCATAGAATCTAGTTCACAAATCACAGATTTGACCTTTGAAAGAAGAATAAATAGTTCTTCTCTAATAACTGGAGAAGACAAGGATCTATCTATTATCTATCTATATAGCTACATTAACTATATAGATACGTATTTGTAGCTATGCTGAAGTGAAGCAGAATTTACAGGATTTCTTTGAATAATTCTGTTTCCTCAGTGAAAATGTTGGCAGGTTCTTCTTCTGAAAATGAGAATATGGGGGTGGGGGGGCTATTGGATCCATAAGGAGAAAAGAATGAAAATGATTTCAGTTCTACTCTAGTTCATCAAGAAGTCTTTCCTGAGCCCCTAAAACATTTGTGTTTCCTAGCACCATCTTCTTTGCTTTTATATAACTTGGCATTTTATTTGTATGTTTAATTTAAAGTTTGACCCAAGTCTGTTTTTCCCAGTAGACTGTAAACCCTGTGAGGGTAAAGATCATGACTTTCTTATCAATAATTGTGCCTATCACGGTGTTTTGCATACAGTAGACACTAAATTTGCAATTGCTGAATTAAATAATTAGACACATATTCGTATTGTGAAACTGTCATTCTGTGTGACCAAAAAATCAGAAGAATCTTAAAAGATAATTGGCTCAAACTTCTAAATCCCCTTTCTTCAGGATATCCAATTCTCTTGCCAGATATTGTAAAATCTAGCCACTCTCATGTTCACGTCTAGATTTCTGATTCCCCAAAAGAAACAAATCGTGAGGTCTCCACTATGAGAAGTGTTTTTTTTCCTACTTCAACACAGATGAGAAATTAAATCCCCTTTTATAATATTTTATCTCCAAAATAAATTGCACATGTCATAAATAGGAAATCTTAATGAAATTATTGATGAGATGGGCACAGTATTTATATCAGGCAATGTAAATAATTATAAATAGACTACTTTATTAATTCACTGGCCACATTTTCATTAGAATTTTCTTACAGGTCATTTTTCTTGCAAGTCACAGCATCTTACCTAATTGTTGGCCTATTTCTTTCCTCTCCTCCCAACTTATCTCTTTGTTACAATCCACCTCCAAATTCCAAACCTGGGCGCTCTTTGTTTCATTATAATATTTTTTCAAAGTCTTTCTGAATTTAAACATCTTATTAAATCACTTTGATCACATGAAAATTTCTAGTGTATTAGAGATTACAGATTCAGTCTACAAAATAATTTCAACCTACTTTATTAGCATTGTATAGAAAAGCAAATCTTTATTATTATTATTATTAACATACAATGCATTATTTGTTTTAGTGGTACAGGTCTGTGATTGATCAGTCTTACACAATTCACAGTACTCACCATAGCACCTCCCTCCCACCCCATCCCTTCTACCTGCCCATCCCTCCAGCAGCCCTTAGTTTATTTCCTGAGATTGAGAGTCTCTTATGGTTTGTCTCCTCTGGTTTCATCTTGTTTCATTTTTCCCAAAGCAAATATTTACTTAATACTATTTGGTAAACTACATCCATTTGTTATATTCCCATTTACATTTCAAAAATAGACTGAAAGAATATAGTAAAATGCCAACAGCATTAACATTTCCTATATTCTATACCTGAATAATCAGATATTTAAATTAATTAAAGATTCATTCTGTATTTCATTTAAACATGTCATTCACTCAAATGGATATCCAGAAAGGATTTGATTTAGTCATGGGAATCACTCTTTCACAACTTGGATACATGCTCCAGGAAGAAATCACAAATCACATTTTCCTCCAGAAGGAGTCATTGAACACACCTATTCATAATTTAATATGCTTTTTAGCATTCTCTTTGTGGGGTTGCTGCTACACATTGGAGGAATCTAGTCACTTTTCCTGTGGAGCTAGTGACTCTGTGCAGGTTCTTTACCTGTTACATTATGTGAGTATTGCTTCTCTATTCCTTGGTGCTGTGTATTTCTTCATTTTATGTCATAAACTTTGTTATATTGTTTTAAATTTTCTTTTGGTTATTTAAAAATCTTCTCCAGCTTGGATTGTTTTTCCAAGTGCCTAGGAACTCATCATTCTTTCTAGTAAAATAGAACGTAGAGAGGTATTTCTTAAAACCTTTAACCTTTTCTACTAAAAGAAAAGTCAATTTGCATTTAAAGCACACTTAATTGGTATTTGCCTTGGGTAGGAATACATACATAGGACTCACCTGAAGTTTGTTGGAACATTTCTTCAGTATCTCTAACCAATACTTCATTGAGGAAACTATAGTCTTTTGTTAATCTCTAGAATGGTTTCTAAAAATAATTTTGGAGATTGTTTATGGGTTCATACTGCTAATCTTGAGCTGATTTGATTTTATTTCTTTTCAAGCTTTCCTACAGTAGAACCTACCATACAAATTTAATGCTGAATGTTCATAATAAGGTTTTAACTATCACAATCTCAAATACATAGAACTCAATAATCTCTTATGTGTTCTGAAAATAATAGATCAATATTTGAAGCATAATTATTTAAAATAATACTTAATACAAGAAGAAACTAAAATTTTTTTTATGAATCTGGAAAATAGAATTTCTTTTCTAAATATGGAAACATGTTTACTGCATGGTTCTATATTAATCATACCACATGCTGTCTTTCCAAGGTTCCATTCCAAGATTCCATTCAGCTTTTTTAATACAGTTCTGTATATAAAGAATAAATGGGCCAGAAAAAAAGGGATGGAAAGTAAGTAACAGCAGATTCTATTTGAAATATAGTACTTAAAAATTTAGGCATGAAACCTTTAGTGGTGTTAATGAGGATGTTGTGGAATGAAATCTCCTCCACTTTACTAAATCTACCTTTGTGTGTAAGTGCGTAGTCAAGACTAAAAAAATCTGGCCTTAACTTTTTCTGTTATGCTGAGGTGTTGCAGGAAAAGTGACGTGATAGTATTCTTTATCGTAATTCCATGAAATACTGTATCTTCTATTGTTACATGATAAAATGATTCTTCCAGATGTTGTGTGTATGTATGTTTGTGTGTGAGAGAGAAAGATAAGACTAGTATGAACAGCTACAGAGTGTCTCAAGATAGTAGAATGCATATCTTCTGACCAGTAAATTACACATGGCAAGGTTCATTGATGAGAGAGACTATGCTTTTCATAGCTGCCAGAGCTAATAAATAGCTACAACCAGAACTGAAACAGGAAGCTACTCCTTTAACAATGAGAAAGTACTATTCCCTCAATCAACCTACTTATTTTTAACTTAGCGTCCTTTGCTTTCTTTTATCTCTAGCCCAATTTAACATAAGGATCTGCTATTACAGCGAGTACATAATTATTTCTTTTGTAAATCTGTAGTTTCTTAATGATTTTCTTTCCATCCTTTTTTTTTTTTTTTTTTTTTTTTTTTAAATAATCCATCCTTAAATGATAAGAACTGTTTTAGAGGAGATGCAGAAATACAAAGTGGGCTTTTTGACAGATTGAGAAGAAGTTCTATGATTTATGTAAATATCAATTGTGATAGTTATGACAGAATGAAAAAAAAATAGGTACTTTAAATTAACTTGTAAAAAGTATGCTTGATCTGCATTGCCTCTTTTTCTTTCCATTATTTTCGTCACCTACTGAAAGAAGCCCTAGTTTGACCACCAGGGGGCACTGTATGCATGGTAGCCCATTGATATCTTGCATTTGACCAAGTGCTCTGCCCAGTACAAAGAAAGGAAATAATTTAAAGAAATTTGGTGAATTTGATGACAGGAACACAAAGAGGATGTGGAGACAGGAGGAAAATAGCCAGAGGTATTTCATAGACACCACTGGAAGAAAAGATTGCTAGACTATCCTTGGTTTCTCTTCCAGTTCAAAAGTATCCTAAAAGAATATACTTTTTCATGGAGGAATGAGTGCATCTGTGGTTATAACAACTTAAAGGTCCTAAGGAGCATGCTCTGGTTGCTATAAATATAACAGTGGCAGTAGCAGGCAAATCTTTGGTTTGATTTTGAAATAATTGTAAAATCTACATTGGATTTGTAATAAGTGGAAAAATGAAATCAATAAGGTGCTCAAGTTTGGTGAAGTTGTAAAGTAATGATTGTATTTATTCTTTTTGAATTTTGAACATTTGACTATTAAAATATTTAATTAAAGTTTTCATGTTAAACTTTCATATGAAGATTTTCCATTTATTTAATAGTACTTATTTTACACTGTTTTAAATACCATTTCATTAAAATGTTTACAGTACTTATGGTGTATTATTCAGCAAAATACTTTCTTAGATAAAATTTCACAGTTGACAGGAGTACTATATACCACTGAGTTCAAGCATAATTGCCATAAAAACTCCAGTACAATGCAGTTCACTAATTTTTGAATACTATTTTTAAACTTCTGAGAACCAACTGGTGTGTGTGTGTGTGTATATATATATACACACACACATATATATGTGTATATATATATGTATATATATATATAATAAAAATAAACTGCTACATGCAAACAACATAGACAAAATCAAATGTAAAATTACAAGCTGGGAAAATGTTTATAGCACATTGTCATAGACATCAGTTAGCAGAGGTCCTCTATCTACTATAAAAAGATGACCTGCAAAATATCATCTACCTTCTAATAAAATTGGAAAATGGACAAACACGCAAACAATAAGGGAAAGATATTTCAGTGTATGAAGAGATGACAAAATCTTATTCATTAAAAGAGAAATAGAAACTAAAATTATGTTGAGATACCATTTTCACCTATAAGATCAGCAATATTTCAAAATTTTGATAACTCACTCTTTTGGTAATGATGCTTAAAACTGTCAACTCTCATTCATTGCTGACTGAAGGGTGAATTAGCATGAAAGCAAGTAAGCAGCCTCAATTAAAAAGTACTGATGTACCTTTGACCCAGTGATTCTGATTTTAAGAATTTGTGCGATACATTGTATTGCATATATAAAAAATGACCTGTCAAATTTTATTCACTCATAATGTCATCTGCTATAGCACACAACTGGGGGTAGTGTCTGAAAACCAAACCATAAGTGAATTGTTAGTTGTTTGCTTTTGTTTTGGTTTTTGTCATTCATGCAATGGAATGTTATTTAAGTGTTAAAAATTTGTGAAACTCCTTTGTGTTCTAATATGAACAGATCTCTGATATATGCTATTACATGAAAAGAAAAAAGACAGATTCAAAACAGTGTGTCCAGGAAACTATGGAAAAGAGAAGAGGAAAAAAAAACCTTTAAATTATATGTTATTGTATTTTGATAAAACCATTTGGAAGAATAAGCAAGAAGTTAAATAAAATTATGTAACAAAAATACAATTTGGACATTTAAAATTATGTCATCAGGGTATATTTCAGTTTTCATGAAATTCCCATGCAAGTAGTAGACACTTGATGAATATGTACATGGAAGGAAAAATAGAATAGATGTGTTCATTTTTTCATTTTACCAGTATTGAAGGATTTATTATGTGCTGAGGAACAGCATAGACATTAGGAATATAACAATGAATCAGACAGATTTTTGCCCTCCAGGAGCATAGTGTTTAAGGTTAGGAATGGGGATGACCCACTTCTTTCTTATCTTATTATTATAATTCATTGTGATCAGTGTTAAGGTAATAGTATGTACGAAGTGTTATGGGATTTGGAAGAAGAGTTCTGAATTAGACATCTGAATTCAAATGCCTTCCCTATGATAGATTTCTTTTAAAACAAAACTTTAAAAAATAAGCAGCATTTAGTTGGTTCCTAATATAATACTTGGGACACAATTTAATAAAATTCTGTGAATGTTTGTTTTTATCTTCCCAAAGTGCAAATGCCTCCAGAATGACAGATTTAATTTTATCTAAGAGAAACTACTAAACTTTGTAGTTGGTTGTGAAGAAACAAAGCAATAAGAAAGAAAAGCAACACTACAATGACAAAATAAATTCTTTGGTTAACCTAAATAGAAAAGGTCTCTTAAGAAAGCTTAATTTTTTTCTTTGACTGTCCAGTCACATAGAAATGTATGTACAAAGAATACTGCTAAGCCTCTTAAGAAAAAAGATGTTCTCAAACTGTATACTGCAAGTCACTGTCAAATTCAGAGCTATTCTTTATCCTGAGAATGATTACAAATAAAAATGCTTCAAGTTCTTCACATCACTGGGCATCTGGGTGGTTTAGTTGGTTAAGTGTCTGCCTTCTACTTAGGTCATGATCCCAGGGTTCTGGGTTCAAGGTCAGATCAGGCTCCTTGCTCAGCAGAGAGCCTGTTTCTCCATCTCATGCTGCCTGTTGCTCCCCCTGCTTGTGTGTACACTCCTTCTCTCTGTCCCTGTCAAATACATTTAAAAAATCTTAATAAAAATTCTTCATATCAGTTTATATTTTTTGAAAACTCATTATTGACCAACTAGATGGATTAGGAAGAGAGTATTCTCTCTTTTTTAATTTCTCTCAAAATTATTAGTGCTATTATGTGTCTGGATAATAAATGTGACAGTGGGATCAAGACTGTGCCATGATTCTCAGAAAGGGTGAGATAACACTTGCTCTCTTGGGTTGCCATTCTCAGTACACATTATCAGCTGTTAGATAAGCATTATACATAAAGAAACCAAAGACTTTTAGATCATGTCAGCGCTTATGCTCAGCCCACAGAGACCATGAACTTTATCTTATTTGGATGAATGAGACCAATGAATACTTTGCCCTTTTGATTTTTATGGGAAAATGGCTTCTTAAGAATTCTTTTTGAGGTTAAAACTTTTTTTTTTTTAAATAGATGAGATTCAGTTTGAGTGCTCTACTGGTAAAACCCATAGTTGGAACATAAGTCAGTCATTAGAGTTGGCAATGCATGGAAATCAACAGAAGACCCCCGGGGTATCTAAATGTTTGTGTATTCACAAAATTTGTATGTTGAAATCCTAACCCCCAATGTGATGACACTTAGAGGTTGGACTTCTAGGAGGTGATTAAGTCATGAGGGTGGAGTACTCTGAATGGGATTAGTGCTTTTAAAAAATAGTCCCAGGAAAGCTCCCTTGCCTCCTCTGCCATGTAAGGACATGGTGAGAAGATGTCCATCTATGAACCAGAAAGCAGGCTTTCACCAGACATGAAATCTACAGTACCTTGATCTTGGACTCTTTGGCTTCCAGAATGTGAAAAATAAATTCAAACTGTTTATAAGCCTGATATTCTCTTATAGTAGTTCAAATGGACTAAGATATCAGTCTTATAAGAAGAAGCTTGAAGGATCTGCACATGTCCATTTTTGTCAAAGATTTAAATTATGAATATGGTAAATATTAAAATACTAGTAATACCTCAAACACAGTTCATTGTTATGTCTCAATTCTGTCAATACCAACTATCTTATCTGGTAATCTCTTTTTCACACTTTGACCTGATTCTATTCTTTACCAGTTCTGCTTCTCCATGTGACATCTCTACCATTTCTTAATATGTGTAGAATTACAGTAAGATTTTTTTTTTGGAAAAATTGCAAGCCAAAAGGAAAATTACAGAATATAATTCTGTGTAAATCTTCAGTCTCCACGTAGTATAATGAGCTTTTGCTTTTTTGACCACCCAGTATCCATTTACTCTCTCTTTATAAGAGACGGAATTCCTTTAGAATTCATATCTGCTCTTTTGGCCTATGTGTTTAGTGATTTGGCAGCACTGCTTTGTTTAGCATAAATCAATCAATAATCTACCCTAAAGTATCCTATATTGCTCAAAATGTTTTACAATCTGGAGTGGGAGTCAGACATGAATGGCTTATGTGCAAATTATGTAGCTGTAGGAGTAAAGGAGAAAGAAGCAGTTATTTTAACATGGAAGAATTGAAGAGGTTATTATTCAGGATTCATTGGAGTCCATCTCCCTGTAGCTTTGATATAATGTATGTTGTTGTTTTTGTTGTTGTTGTTGTTGTTGTTGTTCTCAACAATGTCCTAATGCTCAGTTTATAACTTGTGAGTTCTGTATCAGGAGCAGTGCCAGTCTTCAACATCCTGATGTTGAATCATTCACTTCTTGTGAAGGTGAAAGGCAGTTTATCTGGATCTTGTCCTTGTCATCCTTGGATCAGGAACACGACAGTTGCCTTACAAATCTTACATAATACATTTAATTGGCAAAATTGATTGATATTCAGAATCCTCATTGCATAGTATTCTGGGAAATGCAGTTTTTAGCTTTTAGAACTTATGATTCAGGGAGACATACTTGAAGGAGGTGGGCATGAAATCTGAGTGCAAGGCAGTCATAACACAGGGAACTATTTAGGATGTCTATATCAGTATATTTGACCATGAATTTAACATAGATCTTCAGATTTGAAATCATAATGCTTTGGTGACAGTATACATTTTAGAGGTGAAAAAGAGAGATTAGAAAGAGAACAGATACTTGATGGAGGAAACCATGTGGTCAGAGTGGTAATGAGTTTCACATTGTTGTGTGTGGTTCATCTTGAATCCGGAGCATTTTTTTTCCCTGAAAATGTGTTCTTTCTTTTCACACTTCAAAATAGAATTTTATCTTAATGGTTATTCTATCTGTTTATACTAATCAGTGCCTTGCAATTTCTTTTATTTGAGCAGTATTTCCATAGGATCTTAATATGTGCTGTATGAGAAAAAAAGGTATTGTGTTCAAATAAATTTAGGGCATCTTAATTAATCCAAAGGGTTAGTTCCTGCTTCAGATTTCTCCACAATTCAATCCACCTATGGCTGCTTCTTATCCAGTTACCTAAAGGTAGATAAGTCAAAACTATTTTATAAGGACAGTTTTCTTAACTCCTTTTATTTTTCTTGCACTATATCAAGCACATTTTGATTGAATTCATCCATTACAGTATACAAATGACTAACAAGACTTCAAGACTCCTTCGAATGCCTCTGCTAGTTGTAGAATTGCTTCATTTTGGGGGGAGGGCATGCATGTGTGTGGGATTGCCTTATTTTATGTGCCAAGGCGAGTGCTCATATATGTGGTTAATAAATTGTTAGATTATTAAAATAAAGATAAGAAATGTCTTTAGTGTATGTCATCGAGTTTTGCTTTCTTGAAAAATAATTTTTAACTCTGGGCTATGTAAACATTTTGATAATAAGTAGGTAAAAATAAATTAGTCAAAATGATCCCTAAATCACAGTAGTATTAGAAGATACATTGTTCTAGGGATTTCTCCATGAACATGCAGTTTCGGCCTTCTGAGCTAAGAATGCAGCTGACAAGCAAACATACCTCAGAAGCTAGAATAGTATATCCTTCTGGAGAGATTTGGAGATGAAAGCTCTTCTCTCTCCTGTACTCTAGTAGAGATTCTCTCCCCTTTTTCCCTGAGAGATATTGCTTAATGAATAAGATCTCTTTATCTAGGGGAAGGGATAGGCAGCTATCCAGCTGTCCCATATAAAAAAGAATCTTCCTGGGGTGCCTGAGTGGCTAGTGGGTTAAAGCCTCTGCCTTCGGCTCAGGTCATAATCCCAGGGTCCTGGGATCAAGCCCCGCATCAGGCTCTCTGCTCAGCAGGGAGCCTGCTTCCTCTTCTGTCTCTGCCTGCTTATGATCTGTCAAATAAATAAATAAAATCTTTTAAAAAAAAAAAAAAGGAAAAGAATCTTCCCATTTTCTGTTTCCTGTAGTACAACTCCCTGCACACACAGCTAAACAACTGGTCTTCATCCCTCTGCCTTGTAGGAATTGGGGGGATTGTTCTGACTGCTATTTAGCTAAAAGTAATGAATAGTCTGTTTCTCTGGAGCAGGGGTCTTGTGTTCTTCTGTCAGTATATGTACATGAAAATGTAGCAAGCTAATTTGCTATCTTATAAGCAGAGTAAAATCTTAGACCTTCAGGGTCTACAGTATCTGAATGCTTCAAAGGTGTATTTCGTGTTCTTGCTTCATTCTTATATATGAGCTGTGGTATTCTCTATTGTGTCTTCACTCAAGTAAGCAAGAAAAACGTGATTAAGAGCTTACACCAAGGAGTGACACTTTATTTCCACTCTCACTTCATTGGTCAAAGTAGAGTGGGGAAGTATAATAATCAGGAAGGTAAAGAATCAGGAAAATTTGGTGAATAGAACTAATGTTTTCCACAGATACTTAATTCATCAACTGGATTGATCTGTACTCTTACTGAAGACATATAGGCTAAACAAGATACAGTGTGTTAGGAAAATGTGAGGTCCTCCTATTGAGTTCAAATAAGTAAATTTGTAGGTTCAGAGTGAAAGAATCACTGTTTAGCCACAGAACATCAGAATTTTTATTGCTTGTTCAGTATTCAAGATTTATTATTTATTGCCTGATTCAATGTATGTGTGTTACAAGAGATCAAATTGGAGACCTCAAAGAAGACATTTGGGCTTGGAACATAAGATAATATAAGTTAGAATGATTATGAAATTATTTTATATAGAAGATAGTGATTTCTCTGTCACAGCGTTTATCATGCTCACCCTGAGTTATCAGTGATTCTATAGATAGAATTAGCATGGTTACTAATATTAACACGAATTCTCCTCATCCATAAAAAAGTGAATGTCTTGCTAGTCCAGGTTGAGATATAGACCCTGCCTCCTATTTTTTTTTCTTCCTTTATATTCACATCATGTAGTAGAGTCTAGGTTCGTTAAGCGTTTGGTATGTTTGTGATTGCTGATTCACTATTCTTTCCCATGAAGGTTGATTTTGTCATTCTGTAAGAAAAATTCCATCATTGGCTGTTTTCCAAGAAAACTTAGCCCTATATTCAGTGTATAGGCCTGGATTAAAGAGGCTTCTTCTTTTCTTTTCTCTTCTTTTCCTTTCTCGTCTCTCTCTCTCTCTTCTCCCCTCACCTCCCTATTCAGAGTGTTATTCTGAATGTCCTTTCAAGCTTTGGTAATCGTGCCCTAAAGCACAGGGATTTTCTACAATAGCAGAGCCTGGAAAGGATCTTTTGCTATAATTTATCAATAAGACAATCACTAGCAAAGAACCATCCAGGGTTTTTATGGAGAACTTGGTATGTATGTAAAAATTGGATAGAACAAAAATTGAAAGAAATGCTAAGACACAGAGAAATCATGTACATACAGTTCAAATCTACATGCTATAGTTGAAATTAAAAAAAAATGACTGACAATTATATTCTTTTTCTGACTATAGATTTAAAGGGTATGAAGACATAAGTGACCTTTTTAAAGCAATTTGTAAAATTAACTCTGAGCTAGCTTTTCTCTTCTCTGCCACGAGAAAGCTCCCTTGCCACATACCAAACTGCAGTGGCTAAAAAGGTTAAATAAAATTAGTAAAATACTTCAGTTTGAATTTTTAATGATACCATATTCAAAAGCATGAGCTTGACTCATGCTTTTCTCTACCCGCCCTTTCTTTTACATCACATTCATGTTCCATTAAATATAAGTAATTAAATTGCATCCCTCGAAATATTTTGAAATTTTTTAACTAATCTGTGTAGGCAGATTCCACTTTACCCAAAAGCAATTTTGCAAAACACCAATTATCTGGAAATCTCTTTCAACAAATATTTCATTGAGCTATATATTTTTTCTCTTCTTAGAGAAAATAAAATTTCAAAAAAAATTGTTTTTCTTATTTTAATAAGAAAAATCAAACTTATATAACCTTAAAGGTTTATATCAACCATAAAAAAAGTGCGCTTCATATCTTTTATGGCCTAGAGTCTATATATGTTCCCTGTAGAAAATAAATGGAATACTCAGCATAATTGGGGAAAGTTTAATAAACATATTTTTTAAAAGGGTCAGGATAGGTTAAGGAAAAAAATAAAACAATGGAGGGTGGACTATTAGGGGCTAGCAATAGAAGGATACTTTTACTACCTTAGGGTTGAAAGGACAGGAAAGGAAGCATATACAAGGGCTTAGAGTGTAGAGGCCACCCAAGAACAAGTACTGCATAAAGTGACACAGCCAATCCATAGGAAAGTATTTACTTGATCTTCACTCTTTTTCTGCCCTGCAATATGTGGCTTGCGATGCCCACGTATTTCCTTTCCCTTCCCTTGCCTTCCCTTGCCTTTCCTGCACTTCCCTTCTTTTCCTTTCTTTTTCCTTTCCTTTCCAATTTTCTCTTTTTTTCTTTTCTTTCCTCTTTTTAATTTTCTTTCTTCCTCTTTTCTTTTCTCCTTTCTTTTCTTTTTTTTCCCCTTTCTCTTCCCTTCCCTTTCTCTTCTTTTCTTTTTGTTTTCTTCTTTTCTTTTCTTTTTCACCAGGAGATTAAGTCCAGTCCCTACTATTCAGTCTTTCTGGAAATAGAAGTCCTGTCAGATTCCATTTTAATTTCTGATTTGGATGTGTGATTTTTTTCCTTTTTAAAAAGTATTATTTTAAACATGGTTAAAAGTATAAATAATACAAAACAATATTCTATTTTCTCCCACTAGTGTTAGCGAATCACAATTTTCTGTCTAAATGGTAGAGTTATTTTGAAAATAAAATATACTACAGAATAATGGTTGTTAAGCAGGCTCTTCACATTAGTCAATAAGCTCATTAAAATTGTACTCATTAGGGAAATAAAAATTAAAGCTATAAGGAGATACCATTATCTTTCCAAATTAGTGTTTTTGTTTTCTTTGGGTAAATACCCAGTAGTAGAATTATTGGATCATATAAATAAATTATTAGATCAAATAAATAAATAATTTTTTCCCAAAAGAACAGTGCTGTATGTATGTATGTATGTATGTATGTATTGCAAAACGGCAGTGCTGTATTTTTAATCTTTTAAAGAGCCTTCCCAGATAACTAAAATTTAAAAAAATGATAATACTAAGTGTTTGAAAGAATATAGAACTGGAACTCTCATTGTCTGCTGTGGAGAAATAAATTGTGACTATGATTTAGGTTGTAGTATGTATAAAGTCTCAATGCAGATATATCCTATTATGAGGAAATTTGCTGCCATATGTATATATTCAAAGGAAATATGAATATACAGTCATCAAAAAATATGACCATGATAGTCCTAGGAACACTCTTCATAACTGCTATAGACTAGAACAACATAGATATCCTTTGACGGTACAATAATTTAATGAATGAATAAATATATAAATATTAATATACAACAGATTAAAATCCTTTAAAGCAATGAATATTAACAAAATACTGCTATCAAACACAGTAAGCACGAATCTCCTAAACATAAATGAACTTCAGTGAAAGAAGCCAAACACAATAGGGCACATATGTTATGATGCCATTTAGATAAAATTCAACAACAGGCAAAACAAGTCTCTGTGGTGAGTAAATCGAATGGTTGAAATGATCCTGACTTTTGAAGACACTGTTCCATTGTCTTCTATGTTCTTATATTGCTGTTGAAATAGCTGTTAAGATAGGACAGATGGGATAGCTTCTGACTACTGATATTCTATATCCAGAACTGGGTGATAATAACATAATTGTGTTCTCTTTATGTAAATTTATTGAGTTGGCTACTTAGGATTTGTGTACATTTTAAGGTACATTTTATTTTATATTCTTAAGTATTATAGCCAAATATAACTGATGCAATTAAAAACCCAGATTTCTTTCTCTCTCCATATATAATATATACCATTATTGTGAACCTGGAAATTAATTCCACAACAATTTTTATACTCTTGTTTTATATTGACAAATAGGTATAGACCTAAAAATAATATGTAGTGCTTTTTGAGTTTCTAAAAACATTTTCTATAAGTGCATGAAACTGTATGTGTAATTTATTAATATTTTATTCAATATATTTTGAAATGTATTCATATACATGTATTTACATATTCTTTATTCATTTTAATTACTGATAATTTTTCATTGGTAAAATATACCATAATGTATTTATCTCTTTTCTTGTAGATATTTAGGTTGTTTCCAATGTTTCCTTACCTATATGGTATTGCAATACATATTCTTGAACATATGTATCCATGGATTTCCCATTATAAACATCCTGAGGCTAGAAATCCTGGGTCATAGGCTACTGTATAAAATTTTTCAGACTTTATGAATTATCTCCAAATACATTATTCCAAGTCACATATTTTGAAATACTTAAGTGAAATGGTTATGATCCCCATCCCTAATATTCAGAAGTATATTCTTCATCAGAGGTCCTTTCTCTAAGTAATTTCTTGGATAAAGAGAATAATTACATAATTGGTTGGTAAATTTTTCATTCATCTTGCACTCCTACTTTGACTTACTTTTCCCATAGTTTATTGGCCCTATTCTGTCCTGGAGACCACAATTCCAGAACTACTAACCAATGAACATTTCCTCAGACCTCATTATCCTTTTCAGAGCTTTCCTGTACTGTGCCTCAAGTCATATTTTCCTAAAGACATTCCACTCAGAAATTATTGTGAGAAAATTTCTCTCTCACTCAGTCCCAAATGCATCATATTTCTAGAGACAAACATATCAGTCCCAAATGCATTACATTTCTAGAGGCAAACATATTCCAGAACAGTTGGTAACAGGTACAGTTACCATCTTGGCCTAGATCCTTATTAAGTAATTATAATGTATTCTGATATGGTTCCCATGGCCTGACCTAATAAATATTTTTTATATTTATCTTGTTATAAAGATATTTAGTTAATTAGTTTATGAAAGAATAAAATGAGAAAGGAATCACCTGCTAAATACATATATGTGTATATATATATTTTTTTTTCCCTTTCTAAACAAACTATCATATTTCTCTGATCACTACAAAAAGTGTTTGACCATGTGTGGTAGGCAGAATAATGCCCCCACACCACCCCACCCCACAAATGCCCACATTTTAGTCCCTGGAACCTATGAATACATTACCTTTTAAGGCAAAGGGTTTTTGCAATTGTGAGTATATTAAGGACCATGAGATAGGGAGATTGTTTTGAATTATCTGGGTGGGCATAACATAATCACAAGAGGACTTGCAAGTAAAAGAGCAAGGCAGTCGAGTCAGAATCAGAGAAGCAAATGTGACAAGAGTAATATGATTGCTGACTTTAAAGAAGGGAAAGACCATGAGGCAAGCAGTCTGGTAGCCTCTACAAGCTGGAAAATAAAGGAAACTGATTTTCTCTTGGAGCCTTCAGAAGAAGCACAGATCTTGTCAATATCTTGGTTTTAGCCCAGGGAGACATTTCAGAATTCGGACCTCCAGAATTCTAAACTAATTAATTTGGGTTATTTTAAGTTAACAAACTTGTAATTTGTTACAGTTAGCAATATGAAACTAATACACTGTGTCTGCATTTCATGGATTCTATGTGTATATTTATTTTTATGTATTTTCCCCAATATTCACATTTTTATTCAATACCAGAACATGTTCAAGTATTACTTCTTTTTATGATGCTTATTACATTGTCACAATCTGCTTCATATCATATACATATGCTTTCATTTTGTTTCATGGATTTTCTTTTGTTTTTTATTAAGTTTTTGTTGCTGCTTTTAAATCCTATATAATTTTTTTTAATTTTTTACAGGAATGTGTTTAGATTTTACTCCAATTATTAAATTTTTCTTTATCTCAAGGATAAATATAAATGACTATAGATATGATTATATAATTTTACATAAATGGATGAATACCAGCCATATTGTTGGTATTCATGGTCCTTTTAAAGCAGCTTTGGTATATTTTATTTTATTTTACTATTTTATTTGTCTTGTACTATATCCTGGTAATCCAGTGACAACCTAATATTTATCCTTTCATATTTACCTCATACTCATATCACCATATACATACACAATCTCGCACAGATGTATAGCCTTTTTATCAATATTTTACATAGTTTCTTGTATGCTGTTTATTCTGTATCTTGCCATTTTCTAATTCCCATAAGCTCTAAGAACTGTTGTTCTCATTCAGTGATTAATGATTGACTTCATCAGTTCACTCAGGTTCTTGGTCCTGAAGTGTGACTTTCTCAACACTTTTGGATCTCTTGCCCCATGAAGATACCCAAGATTCAGTCTCTGTGATCATGAGATTGTGTATCTTCCCAATATCCTCCATCCCCCGGAGATGATAATATCCATTTCCATGTACTATTTGGCAGTAGTAATTTTTTTCCACTGCTTTTTCCATAGAAACCCTCTATATAAGGCTCCAACTTCAATCAAGGATTCCAATTCTAGTCTACCAAATCAAATGGATCACTTTTTTTTTTTTTAATGGATCACTTTTAGCCATTCTGATCTTGTAGGATCAAACTTCCAGCAGTCACTGCCTGATCCTGGATCCAGAAACCAGATTTGCAAATATAGTCTTGTTACTCCCTCCAAAATTCTTCCTTTTCCCCCCCATCTATGGGGCTATATGTCTTCTTCAAGCTGGCCTCACTTTTTAAATTCCTTTCTTTTTTATATTTTATTTATTGTTGAACTATGGTCAAAGCAGAAAGTGTGCATGAAAGAATAATCTCTGTGCTGGCATGACTGGGAACTTCTGACTTTTTTTGATAGTTACTTCCCCTCTCTTTTGTAACATTTTAAATCTTTTCTTTGTTTTCATGGTTCTGCAGTTTTATATTTTTGTTCTATGGTGCATGATTTTGTTATTCTTTGAACTGGTTATTCTTTGGACTGTAGTAATTTTAAGATCTGTTTCCTTCAGTTTGGAGTAATATGGCTGTTCTATTCATTTCTTGTTTTTCTTTCTATCATTTTTCTTGATCTATCTTTCTAGAATTTTCATTAGTTGAAATTTGTATTTTCTTGATTAATACAATTATCTTGTCTTTCATGATCTTATTAGTGTAAGATGAATGCTCTTTTTGTAGTATATGCTTCCTGTTTTATATATATAGGATCTTCTCATTTCTTAATTGAATTAATATTTTTAAAACCTTCAGAACAATGCTTGCCACAGGATAAGCAACTTGTGTTTGTCAAATAAATAAATAAAGTTTGAAAAGTATATTGGTTTTAAAAAATATACTTCTTTTTTATATGCTCTCTTAGTTTCTTCTCAGTTAATTTTATTGATTTTCTTTCTTTTTTTCTCCTTCCCACTATCCCTCTCTCTTCCCTCTCTTTCTCTGTGTCTCTCTCTTTCTTTTTCTTTCTTTTTTTTTTTTCACTTTCTTTTCAAAAGACATCCTAAAATACTGGCACACTTTGTCTAATAATATTGAAGACTATAAAACTAAAAAAAAAAAATGGAATAGCAAGATTCATTAACAAGGTAAATGAGTTGTAGAAGAATTTTACTTGGAGAACTTTAAAATGTCAATATTTTTACTTTTGTTTTCTTGAGGCCATTTACATTTAGTAAGTGTAAATCTTTAATGAGAAAGACTAAGTTATCTTGTCTGGGCAGAGACAGTGAAGTGTGGAGGCAGGTTTATGAAAGTCTTGGGGTATCATTGTTTAGGATGCACATGTTAATTGCATACTGTTCTTTATACTAGAATAGTGTAATGAAGCTACCATTCTTTACACTAGAACCTAAGGAGAGTGCTATTCTTTTGTTCCAAAATCTTCAGAGGTAGAAATGTCTATCATTTTCTGGAATTAGACAATGGTTGTTACCTGCATCCTCAAGATAGAACTAGTAGCTAGATAAGGTATTTTTATTAAATGGACTTTGAACCAGTACTTTAATTTTAAACGCTTACTGCCATCATCTTCTTTTATACAACTTCATGAGCTTTTATCTTTTCTTTATACTTAAGCAGCCCTACAGGATTTTTTGTTTTGTTTTGTTTAAATTCAAGTTAGTTAACTTGTAGTGTATTATTAATTTTGGGGTAGAATTTAGTGTTTCATCAGTTGCATATAACACCCAATGCTGATTACATCAAGTACCCTCTTTAATGCTCATCATTCAGTTACCCCATCCCCCACCCACCTCCCCTCCACCAACCCTCAGTTTGTTCTCTATAATTAAGAGTCTCTTATGGTTTGTCTCCTCTGTTTTTATCCTATTTTATTTTTCCTTCCTCTTCCTCATGCTCATCAATTTTGTTTTTTAAATTCCATACATGAGTGAAATTGTGTCTTCTGCCAGCCACATAAGCCTGATTTTTTTCAATATGTAGGTTTTCTAAGGGTCCCTGGTTGGCTCAGTTGGTTAAGTGTCTGCCCTCAGCTCAGCTCATGATCCCTGGGTCATGGGATCAAGCCTTGTATAAGGGTCCCTGCTCATTGGAGAACTGGCTTCTCCCTCTCCCCCTGCCTGCCACTCCCTCAGCTTATGCTCTCAATATTTCTCTCTTGCTCTGGCAAATAAATAAAATCTTTAAAAAAAATACGTAGATTTTCTACTCAGATACCACTTTTCCATTTGTGTTTCAAAAAATGTGTTGTGGGGCACCTGGGTTAAGCCTCTGCCTTTGGCTCAGCTCGTGATCCCAGGGTCGTGGGATCAAGCCCCACATTGGGTTTCTCTGCTCAGTGGGGAGCTTGATTCCTCCTCTCTCTCTGCCTACCTCTCTGCCTACTTGTGATCTCTCTGTCAAATAAATAAATCTTAAAAAAAAATAAACAATGTGTTGTTTTATTTCTAGTTTATTTTTTCTGCATTCTCTTTGTCCTTTAGGTTTATGTTATTTATCCCTTTGCTAAGATTTTAACATGCTTTTACTATAAGCAGACCTTATGTTTATGTTCAGTTTGTCAAAAATTTACATTAATACTATTGGACCAATTAAAATAATTCTTGTACAGTATTAAAAGAGCTCATGGGGACCAGGTAAGTATGAACCTATAGAATTGTAGAGACATCATATATATGTCTCTGAACAAATATTACTGAAACATAGGACCTGGAATAAAAGAGCAAGACTTAATAGTTAATTTAAAATTCTATGTGTAGCTAATGAGAAAGCTCCAGAGCAATGTACCTAACTCCAGACATGTTTTAACATTGGTGAAGAGACGGGAGTGTGACGTTGGAGACTACTTCTCTAGGTTGTAGAACAGGAGATATTGGACTTATCTATCCCCTGGAGAAATATATTTATATTCTAAAGGACGAGAGCAAGCACCTGAGATTTTATCTAAGGAACAGAGTTTTTTCTCCTCCTTTCAAGAAGAGGAGGGAATAATATGTGTACAAATGCCCAGATTTAGATTCTTTTTTTTTCAGCATTCCTTGCCTACAGACTCCTTGCATTCTCTCTGTACCACCCTAGGGATGAGAAATTGGGGAACCACACATTTGGTACTTGTGGTAAAGTAAATAATAACTCTGGTGAGAACCTCATATAGGCATTCAGGATAACAATGATAAAAATAGGTATTAAAAACATATATATATATATATACACACACACATATATATATATATATATATATACACACACACACACAAAGATTGTGAATGAACAACATATATAGTACAGTGTTTATTTTATACTTGCTATACCTCTAGAGATCCAAAAAAAGATAAAAATGTAGCAAGGATCTCCTTTTATATTTACATTTTTTTTTCCCTATAGGTAACAGAATAACTTAGCATCTTGCAGGATGAACAACCTATATTTTTGTACTCCTGGCTTAAGGAGCTATCCAAAGATTTTCGCTGAGACTGTAGTCCAAGCTTAATGGAGCTGTTGTTATGTTCTTTGGCGAAATTTTCCAAAGTAGATTTCCAATAGGGAATGGTAATTTACAAGGGAAAAAAAATAATTATAAGACAGCAGTATATTTCCACTACTTTATGGCATTTTCTTTATGGTTTCTTCTAATGGGAGGTGATCTTTTTTGTTGTATTTTTCCATTTTTTAAGGAGGGAATTTAAGCTGATTTATTTTTACATCCCTCAGAGTGTATTTACTATATGTTCAATAAATGTGTATTGAATGAAATTACTTGAAAATTTTGTAGAATTCCCACCCCCTATGAACATATATATCACTAAACTTGTGTAATTTAAGATTTCTTATTTGTAAAAATAAATAATACTGCTTTTTATTCAGAATTTTTAAAAAGACCTCTACTTACATAGGATGCCGCTTTGGGATTTGATTAGAAATTATGGAGGAGTAAGGGTGAGAGAAAATTAAGGGTTTGTGGATTTGTAATGTATTTAAAATTACCAGTGTACATCTCTCATTCTCAGTGAGTTTTAGCTCTCCGTTGAAATGCAAACACTGGATTTAATTTTAGGCCTGGGGTGGCCAATAAATTAAACACTTTTCCTAAATCCATTGAAATGGTTTTGGTGTTTCTCATGGTATTTTATAGTTCCTACTCAGAGGTGGCCTTACACGAGGGACTGCAAAAGGCCATTTATGTGTCTGTGTGTGTGTGTGTGTGTGTATGTGTGTGCTTAGAAATAACAGGATATATTTTACTTCAATGGAACTGAAACAATGTTCCATAGCATAAGATATGATATTAGAATCTTTGTTCATGCCTTATAAAATTTAAATATTTCTTCTAAGGTTGCCTGTAGATATCTAGTTTTCTATGTGTATCTGAGTTCATTTGCCCCAGAGGGTAACAGCATCATGTGTCATATAATTATCCATTGTTTATCGGTTTCAGGTAGATGTTAAACTAACTCAACTTTGAGTGTGATTTCTCTGCATCTTTGAGGACTAGTGAAAAATTCATTCCTAGATTATTAAGTTTTCCTCCAGAGCTATTTGGAAGTTACAGATTGTCACACACTGTCAGAGTACTGATTGGCTACCCTAGTTTATCTGAGTATGCCTGGAGATGCAGTGTTTCTCAGACTTTCACACCGAACTTGGAGCCAGGGAATATTGGCAAGATCAGATACTTGAGTGCTTAGGTTCCACCCTCCTGAGGCACCACTCACAGAGCTGCTGCGAGGCCGTTCCAACTCTCCAAAGACCCCATACTAAATGCTTAGCAAGTTCCCACTCTTCAAGTTTGGAGAATCTTTGTCTCTTCATTCCCGCTCCTCTAAAAATCACTCCTAGTTTTGCTTTTACTCTTTGAAGTTTCTAGTATATTTAGTTTAGTCATTTTTAGCTTTTCACAAATTATAGGAAGCACCATTGACTTGAACCAGCTTCTGATTCTAGAACACCAACATTCCCTCAGAAAAAAAAAAAAAAATGCAAATTTACAGCTAAATTATTGGAAGAGGGACTCTAAAATATTTAATGCAAAGAAACTGAATAAATTATTTTCCTTCATTTATATTCACCAAATTAGTCTTTATTTTGTAGTGTATAAATTATTTATTTATTTTACAGATCCCTCATGGAGTGAAGTCACAGAGTTGCCTAATAAAAAAACACAAACCTTTAATGATATCAGACAAAAAACATTTCTTTTATTTTTAATATTAAAGTTTGTTGTTATTTGTGTTGGTCCATAAAAGGGACACTATTTCATGCCCAGGAATATTGTATAGTTTGAGCAAATACTTTGTGCACTTATGTTGCTTCCAGTAACATTAAGGGAGTGGGGAAAACTTATCTGCTCATTTCTAATCCAATTCTTGCTTCCTGTACTTTAACTTCATGAATGATATTTCTCAAATAAATGATATCTACTTTTCTAAAAGAGAGCCCTGTAATTCCATTTGAAAGCAATAACAACACAAATTTCCTTTCTTTTCACAACTTACATGATTTGAAATAAAGTAACAATGACACCAGTGAGGGAACCATTTAGAGCTTTTACTACACCATTAAGGTCTGCATTTAAAACACTGAAAAATCAGTCATGAAGAAATTATGGGGGCGCCTGGGTGGCTCAGTGGGTTAAGCCACTGCCTTCAGCTCAGGTCATGATCTCAGGGTCCTGGGATCGAGTCCCACATCGGGCTCTCTGCTCAGCAGGGGGCCTGCTTCCCTTCCTCTCTCTCTGTGATCTCTTCCCTTCCTCTCTCCTACTGTGATCTCTCTCTGTCAAATAAATAAATAAAATCTTTAAAAAAAAAAAAAGAAATTATGCATTGGCCATGAGATATAATAAAATACTTACAGATCATGATTTTTCCATATGTATATGAAATTTCTATATATATTTTTCCATATGTATATTCTAGTATAATATATATTGTCAATCATTTAATTTGGTCTTAATTTTCATCATTTCTTATGAAAAAAGTATACATACCTAAATGATAGATCATTTAAAAATATTTAGGAACGTTACTAGCAATAGCTAAGAGAGTATTTGGATTAGAGTCATGTTTCAGATTTATTTCTATTACTTACTAGCAAAGACATGGATTTGCTTATAATTCCTCAAATATTAATTAGCAGTATTTTTCTCTCTTGCAGGGAAGGAAGAAGAAGGGAGTTGGAGGAAGGAGTGAGAAATAGAACAAAAGCCAAATTTGGAAAGCAAATGTACCATGACTCACAAAATGGATAGACTGAACAAACAATGCAACATAACTTGAGTTAAAATTTTTTAAAAAGCAACTTTCTAAGGCCATATTTTCCAGGATAAGAGCATAGACTGATTTAACCATAACATTAGATTCATGTTCCAAGGATGAATTCACCACCTTTTAAGCAAATTATCCATTTTACTAAATATCGCTAATTCTGCCCAACTTCCCCTTTGAGACATTCCTGAGATTCTGGAAAGGTTGTACTCTGCCTAGAAATTTTAATAAAGCCAGCTTTGCTTGATCATTCAGTTTTTCTGGTGATCTTAATAAGAAAACTTCAATTGGAAAAAAAAAAATAACAGGAGTGACAGAAAGACTTTGAGAGTATGAGTTCTTTACAAGACAAGCAGTATATATCACAGGTGGAAAAATAAATAAAAACAACAAAAGGAAAATAGTTATAGAAATTTGTGTGAATTAAAGTCTTTTTTTTTTTTGAAATAGTACCCTAAGAATGACCTCTTTTTTTTTTAATTTTTTTTTAAGATTTTATTTATTTATTTGACAGAGACCACAAGTAGGCAGAGAGGCAGGCAGAGAGAGGAGGAAGCAGGCTCCCTGCCGAGCAGAGAGACCGGAGGTGGGGCTCGATCCCAGGATTCTGGTATCGTCACCTGAGCTGAAGGCAGAAGGCCCCAACCCACTGAGCCACCCAGGCACCCCTCTAAGAATGACCTCTTAAAGAGTGTAAAGAAACAGGAAAAAGTAGGTGCCTGGGTGCTCTGTGGGTAAGCCTCTGCCTTCAGCTCAGGTCATGATCTCAGGGTCATGGGATTGAAGCCCACATCGGGCTCTCTGCTCAGCAGGGAGCCAGCTTTCCCCTCTCTCTCTGCCTCTCTGCCTACTTGCAATCACTCTCTGTGTCAAATAAATAAAATCTTAAAAAAACAAAAATTGGAAAAAGTAACCAAAAGGGAGAAAGTGTGAAAAACTAAAGGAGGAAGAAAAACCAAATATGAAAGGCATACATGAAAATGAGATAACAGGTCACATTTTTAAAGCTGTTTTGACTAGTTTGTCTTTTTCATTACTACCTGCTTAGTCAGTTCCTTCAGAGGTGCAAGAAAAACAGAAAACCACGAAGGTATTTGCCCAGCAAAAAAGTAAGTGATTACTAATTCAACTGAGATAAATCTCAGTGTTTATATTGCATTAATCTGAACTCAAAGAAATAAAGCATCTGATATGATTTCAGATATATGAGATAAAATGCATGTATTTTGGAGATTGTTTCAAGTGCAGATGATACAAGGCATCTGGAAGGGTGACCTAAAGCTAATGATCAATACACAATTCTTCTTTAGGAAGAGTAGATGTTGAACATATAATCATTTTCATTTAAAAATAACTTCAACAGTTCCAATAAAGGTAGCAGATAGAAGTCAGGTTTTTGAATAAGACATAATAAAAAGTTATTATTTATTGAGTATATACCAAGCAATGTTCAAGGAGCTTTATATTGTACCACATTTAATCCTGCACAACATAGGTAGTATTATTGCCATTTTATAGATGAGAGAACTGAGATATTATATAATATATGGTAGACTTAAGTATTGCTCATTAATTATGTTACTCTGAATGCAAAATTGAAGCTCTTTCATTTACTCCAAGCTACTTCAATGTATGTAAGTGTACAAATGGAAAGTAAGCTTAACCCCTCTCAATTGTTATTATTATTATTATTAATTTTTGGAGTTAAAATCAGTATTGGACTCGTTGGATTCAGACAAACTTATGCTATAATTATTGTAAAGCTCTTAAAATGGAAAATGTTATTTTTGTTATTTTTAAGAGAATATGAAACAAATAGTATATACTTGCATGAAGACTGTCCTGAAGCATTTCATAATTAAAGGAATGATAGTTAGGGTGCCAGGGTGGCTCAGTGGGTTAAGCCTCTGCCTTTGGCTCAGGTCATGATCCTGGGGTCCTGGGATCAAGCCCTGAATCGGGCTCTCTGCTCAGCAGGAAGCTTGCTTCCCCCTCTCTCTCTGCCTGCCTCTTTGCCTATTTGTGATCTCTCTCTGTCAAATAAATAAATAAAATCTTTAAAATAAAATAAAATAAAATAAAATAAAAGGAATGATAGTATAGTTTGTCTTATTTTCATTCTGAGACTACTAGTACTATCACTTCTATTACTACCACATTATCACTACTATGACCAAACCCATTAGCACTAAAAAAAAATAATAATAATAATTTAATTTAATTAGTTAACTAATTAGTTAATTTAACTATTTAATATAAACTAAAAAAAATCTGTGTGAGACTGTGTCTTATATGTTTTATATACATTATCACATAATAGCTTTTAATAATTTAAGAAATTGTCCTTACTATCATTTTGTGGGAAACAGATGAAACTCAGAATTTACTTAATTCCTCAGAAAATACAGGAGGTGAGAGGCAGTCTTAAAGTTAGGAGTCAATTTAATTTTTCCACAGACTCCAAGCTATTCAGCATTGATCTTTTTCTCTTTATATGTCACTTCACTCTTAGAATTGCATTTTTATGTATAATTTTATATACACCTTACATACAGTTATCCTCAGTTTAATTTTTACAGTAAGAATTAAATGGGCAAGTCAGATGTTAATCTTATTTTCATTTTTGTTTTATTTTTATTTATTTATTTTTAAAAAATGTGTTTTATTTTTATTTGTTTTCATAATAGTCCATCATTTATTTTCTTTTTATTATTTTGTGTTTTATTAATTTAATTTTATTATATATCCTTTCAGTGTTTCAGAATTCATTGTTTAAACACCATACCTAGTGCTCAATGCAAAAGGTGCCTTTCATAATACCCACCACCAGGCTCACCACACACCCCTTCCTCCTCCCCTCCAAAACCCAGAGTTTGTTTCTGAGTCCACAGTCTCTCATCATTTGTCTCCCCCTCCAATTTCCTCCAACTCACTTCTTTCCATCACCCAATGTTCTCCATGATTTTCCTATGTTCTACAAGTAAGTGAAACCATTAGATAATTGACTCTTTCTGCTTGATTTATTTTACTCAGCATAATCAATTTAATTTTTCCACAGACTCCAAGATCTTGACTTATTTTACTCAGCATAATCTCAGTCCCATCCATGCTGATACAAAAGTCAGGTATTCATCCTTTCTGATGGAGGCATAATACTCCATTGTATATATGGACCATATCTTTATTAATTTGCCCATTGAAGGGCATCTTGGTTCTTTCCGCAGTTTGGCTGTTGTGGCTTTTGCTGCTATGAACATTGGGGTACAGATGGCCCTTCTTTTCACTACATCTCCATCCTTGGGGTAAATACCCAGTAGTGCAATTGCAAGGCCATAGGGAAGCTCTATTTTTAATTTCTTAAGGAATCTCCACAGTTTTCCAAAGTGACTGCGCCAACTTGCATTCCCACCAACAGTGTAAGAGGGTTCCCTTTTCTCCATGTCCTCTCCAACATTTGTTTACTATTTTGTTAATTTTGGCCATTCTAACTAGTGTAAGGTGGTATCTCAATGTGGTTTTGATTTGAATCTCTCTGATGGCTAATGATGATGAACATTTTTTCATGTGTCTGTTAGCCATTTGTATGTGTTCTTTGGAGAAGTGTCTGTTCATGTCTTCTGCCCATTTTTTGACGTGACTATCTGTTTCATGTGTGTTGAGTTTGAGGAGTTCTTTATAGATCTTGGATATTGCCCTTTGTCTGTACTGTCATTTGTGAACATCTTCTCCCATTCCATGGGTTGTCTAGTTTTCTTGTTTGTTTCCTTTGCTGTGCAGAAGCTTTTGATCTTGATGAAGTCCCAAAAGTTCATTTTCACGTTACTGCCTATGTTCTTCTCTAGGATTTTGATAGATTCCTGCTTCACATTGAGGTCTTTTATCCATTTTCATGTTATCTTTGAATATGATGTAAGAGAATGGTCAAGTTTCATTCTTCTACACATAGCTGTCCAATTTTCCCAGCACCATTTGTTGAAGAGACTGTTCTTTTTTTTTTTTTTTTTTTCACTGTATATTTTTTCCTGCTTTGTCAAAGATCATTTGACCACAGAGTTGAGGGTCCATATCTGGCTTCTCTACTCTGTTCTGATGATCTATGTGTCTGTTTTTGTGCCAGTACCATGCTGTCTTGGTGATCATAGCTTTGTAGTAAAATTTGATATCAGGCAAGGTGATTCCCCCAACTTTGTTTTTCTTTTTCAACATTTCCTTATCAATGTGGGGTCTCTTCTGGTTCCATACAAATTTTATGATTGTTGGTTGCAGCTCTTTTAAAAATGCAAGTGCAATTTTGATCAGGATGGCATTGAAAGTATAGATTGCTCTAGGCGGTATAGACATTTTAACAATGTTTATTCTTCTGATCCATAAGCATGGAATGATCTTCCATCTTTTTGTGCCTTCTTCAATTTCTTTCATGAGTGTTCTGTAGTTCCTTGAATACAGGTCCTTTACCTCTTTGGTTAGGTTTATTTCCAGGTGTCTTATACTTCTTGGTGCTATAGTAAATGAAATCAATTCACCAATTTCTCTTTCTGTATTTTCATTGTTAGTGTATAAGAAAGCAACTGATTTCTGTACATTGACTTTGTATCCTGCCACATTACTGAATTGCTGTATGAGTTCTAGTAGTTTCGGGGTGGGGTCTATTAGGTTTTCCATATAAAGAATCATGTTGTCTGTGAAGAGAGAGTTTGAATTCTTCATTGCCAATTTGAATACCTTTTATTTCCTTTTTGTTTTCTGATTGCTGTTGTTAGGACTTCTAGTACTATGTTGAACAAGAGTGGTGAGAGTGGGCATCCTTGTCATGTTCCTGATCTCAAAGGGAAGGCTGTCAGCTTTTCCCCATTAAAAATGATATTCACTGTGTTTTTTTCATAGATAGATTTTATGAAGTTGAGGAATGTTCCCTCTATCCCTATACTTTGAATTGTTTTCATCAGGAACAGATGCTGTGTCTTGTCAAATGCTTTTTATGCATCATTTGAGAGGACTATGTGGTTCTTCTCTCTTCTCTTATTGATTTGTTCTATCACATTGATTGATTTGAGAATGTTGAATCACCCTTGCATCCCAGGGATAAATCCCACCTGGTCATGGTGGATAATCTTTTTAATGTGCTGTTGGATCCTATTAGCTAGGACCTTGTTGAGAATCTTAGCATCCATACTCATCAGGGATATTGGTCTGAAATTCTCTTTTTGATGGGGTCTTTGCCTCATTTGGGAATCAGGGAAATGCTGCCTCATAGAAAGAGTCTGGAAGTTTTCCTTCTGTTTGTATTTTTTTTTAAACAGCTTCCAGAGAATAGGTATTTTCTCTTTGAATGTTTGGTAGAATTCTCCAGTGAATCCATCAGGTCCTGGGCTCTTGTTTTTTGGGAGGTTTTTTAATCAGTGCTTCACTCTTGTTACTAGATATTGGTCTATTCAGGTTGTCTATTCCTGATTCAGTTTCAGAAGTTTATAGATTTCCAGAAGTTTATAGGTTTCCATTGCACCTATGTTGCTTTTTGACTTATTAGCATATATCTGTTGATAATAATTTCTCATGGTTGTTCCTATTTCCTTGGTGTTAGTCATGATCTATCACTTTTCATTCATAATTTTATGAATTTGGGTCTTCCTCTTTTCTTTTGAATAAGTTTTGGCAATGGTTTATCGATCTTCTTCATTCTTTCAAAAAACCAGCTCCTAGTTTCATAGAGTGTTCTACTCTATCTTTAGTTTATATCTCATTGATCTCTACTCTAATCTTGATTATTTCCCTTCTTGTGTTTGGGGTTGGCTTAATTTGTTGTTGATTCTCCAGTTCTTTAAGGTGTAAAGAGAGCTAGTGTTTTCTGGATTTTTTTTTTTTTTCTTTTTTGAGTGAGGCTTGGATGGCTATGTATTTCCGCCTTAGGACTGCCTTTGATGTATCCCATAGGTTTTGGACTGACGTGTCTTCATTCTCATTGGTTTCCATGAATTGTTTAAGTTCTTCTTTGATTTCCTAGTTGTTCCAAATATTTTTAAGCAAGGTGGTCTTTAGTTTCCAAGTGTTTGAATTCTGAAAACTTTTTTCTTGTGGTTGAGTTTCAGTTTCAAAGCATTGTGTTCTGAGAATATGCAGGGTACAACCTCATACTTTTTGTATCAGGTGAGCCCTGATTTGTGACCCAGTATGTGGTCTATTCTGGAGAAAGTTCCATGAGTGCTCAAGAAGAATGAGTATTCTGTTGTTTTAGGGTAGAATGTATATATATATATATATATATATATATATATATATATATATATATATATATATTCCATCCGGTCCAATTTGTCATTCAGAGCTCTTGTTTATTTATTGATTTTTCTGCTTGGATGATCTGTCTGTTACTGAGAATAGTGTGTTAAGATCCCCTACTATTAATGTATTCATATCAATATGACTCTTTATCTTGATTAACAGTTGGTTTATGTAGTTGGATACTCCCCTATTAGGGTCATAAATATTTACAATTTTTAGATCATCTTGGTGGGTAGACCCTTTAAGAATGATGTAGTGTCCCTTATCTATGACTACAGTCTTTAATTTAAAATCTAATTTATCTGATATGAGAATCACTGCCCCAGCTTTCTTTTGAGGCTCATTGGCATGAAAGATGCTTCTCCATCCCTTCATTTTCAGTCTGGCTATATCTTTAGGTTCAAAATGGGTCTTGTAGACAACATAGGGATGGGTCCTGTCATTTTATCCAATCTGCATCCTTGTGCCATTTTATGGGAGCATTAAGGCTGTTCAAGTTGAGAGTGATTATTGAAAGATACGTTTTTATTAACATCATGTTGCCTGCGAGGTCCTTGTTTCTATAGAGTGCCTCTGTAAATCTCTGTTCTATGACACTCTTGTGTTCCTTCTTCTTTTATAGAATCCCCCCTTAATATTTCTTGTAGTGCCACCTTGATGGTCACATACTCTTTTAAACCTTGCCAGTCTTGGAAACTCTTTATCTCTCCATCCATTTTGAATGTCAGCCTTGCGGGATAGAGTATTCTTGTCTGCATGTTCTTCTCATTTAGTCCCTGAATATGTCCTGCCAGCCCTTTCTGGCTTGCCAGGTTTCTGTGGACAGACCTGAGGTTATTCTGATGGACCTTCCTCTGTACATAAGGAATCTCTTCCCCCTAGATCCTCTCTAGAGCTCCTGTCTAAAATTATGATTCATCAGTTTTACAATCAGATATCTCAAGGTCTTTCTAGATTCTATGATCTTCGGGGAGTATTCTTTCTACCTCTAGGATAGGAACGCTGGTTCCATTCCCCAGATTGGGAAAATTTTCATGGAGAATTTGTTCAACTATATCTTCTAGTCTTCTTTATTTCTCATCCCCCTCAGGGATCCCAATAATTCTGACATTGGAACGTTTCATGGCATCATTTATTTCCCTAATTCTGTTTTCATGGTTTCCAACCTGTTTGTTCCAGGCCTCCTCCTGATATTTTTTCCTCTATCATTTTGTCTTCTGGATCACTAATTCTATCTTCTACCTCGGTTACCCTAGCTGTTAGAGAATTTTGGCTAGATTGGACCTCACTGATAGCATTTTTAACTTCTTCCTGGGCATCTTTCACTTTTGCCCTAATTGATTCCATGTTGTTGTTAATAGTTTTCTCCAACCTAGCTATTTCCTGGATAATTGTTACCCTGAGTTCCCTTTCCTACATACTGTTTATGTCTATATCCAGTAACTCTGATGGAGAATGCACAGTCTCTGAATTTTCTTCTCTTGGACATTCCTCCTTCTAGTCATTGGTGAGATGTGGTTGAGGGAATGTGTAGCTGAGTATATCAACCGTGATCCATGCAAGGTGCACCCTGGAACACTTCTAAGCAATCAGAAGTCACCACCAAAAAGAAAGCAAAAAGAAAAAAAAGAAGATAAAGAGACAGAAATAAGGAAAAAGAAGAAGAAGAAGAAGAAGAAGAAGAAGAAGAAGAAGAAGAAGAAGGAGGAGGAGGAGGAGGAGGAGGAGGAGGAGGAGGAGGAGGAGGAGGAGGAGAAGGAGAAGAAGAGGAGGAGGAGGAGGAGAAAAGAAAAGAAAAAGAAAAGGAAAGGAAAGAAAAGAAAAGAAAAGGAAAGATAAGACAAGAGAAGACAAGACCCAGCCAGAATAGGCCCCAAAGGTAAGATTTATAAGGTATACAAACAAAAGTGGACAAACAAAATACCAACAAAAGTAAAAGACAAGAATAAAAAAAAATTAGCCCAGCCAAAATGAACTCCAAGTACAAGATTTGTATAATACCAGAACAAAAACAAATACAAAATACACAGAAACACTGACAGAAGAAAAAGATGGGAGGGTGGTTATAACTCCTCAGTGTGGGCCAGGAAGATTATTTGATTTTTCCTGGGTGTATCTTAATTTCTTTTTTAAAAGACTCAACTTTCCAGAGATAAAGAGAGATTAAAACTGGTTTATATATAGGGGTAGTATTGATTAGGGAAAGAGGATTACCTTGAATCTTATCTTTATATGTATATTAAAGAAAAAAATAGAAAAGCACAGGTGTATGTTATGAAAAAATTTCAAGTTAAAAGGTTATTATGGAGTTTGTTGAATTGAACCTCTCATAGTAATGGTAAACAGGTAAAAAAAAATTTAAAAGAGAAAGAATAATGAGAACAAATTAAAAATAAAAGTTTTATCTACAAAATATACATATTTTAGGGCAATACTGGAGCTTAATATCTTCTTTTCCCCTGATATTGGGGTTTTACAGTTTTATGGGAACCCTATGGTGGTTGTCCTCTCATTCTTTTGGCTGGATTTCTGGGGGATGGGTCTGCCATGTTGGTTTTCAGTCAGTCTTGCTTGGGTTGAATCCTCCTGCCCCCTATCAAAGGGCTGGGCTCTGTGGAAACTGGTTTTCTAGGCTTTTTTCTCTGAAGGTTTTGGTTCTTTGGCAGCTTTTTTCTGCTTTTTGGAGATTTGGTGGAAAACAAACTGCACCCAAACCTCAGTCTCAGAGAGAAGCCTCAGTCTCTCCCCTCTGGGTGGTCCAGAACACACAGATCCCCCTGCTGCAAACTGTGTTGAGCCGTGCAACCTCCTGTAAGTGTGCTCATCCCCAGCCACTGTCTCAGCAGTTGTTCAAAGCACCCACTTGTCTCTGCACCCCCGTGCTAGTAAAACTGTGAGAAATATTGGTTCAGGGTGCCCACTTACCAGGATTGCTGTCTGAGGTCTAGACTGCCCAACAGATCCTAACCAGAGATAGTGCACTGAGATTTTCAAACCTGGGCAGGGAATGTTCAGATTCTCGGCCAGTCCTAGAGACCACCAGCTAGCCCTGGCATGAAGCTCTCTCAGGCGAGGGTGGGGAGTGCAGTGCAGGCCCTGGTCACACAGTGCACATATGGAGTGCACAAGGTTGTGGTTTAGAGAGTGCTGGCTGGTATCCTCACCAGACTCTTTCATGCATGCCAGCAGCTCAGGGACCACAGCCTGGAGGCTTCACCGCACTCTCTCTGGCACGGGTGGTTGCTGGCAGTGGCCATTTTGGGTCCCTGGGCTTAGGCCCATGACCATGACTTCCCGATTCCACCAGTTGCCCCTAAAGAACTTTTTCTCTGTTTGAGTGCTTATAACCAGACTCCAAGTTAATGCTGGTCCCCAATCACAGGACATTCTCATATTGGGGTACTACTTTCCAGTGGGTCACTTCTGGTGGCTCCCTCCCCCTTCTGTTTAGCCTCTGTTACCAGTCCAATCATTCCCACTCTGCTTTACCTCTCCACTGGAGCCTTCTGCACCATCGGGAAGTGTGTATCTACATTTCCGAAACTTAATTGACAAAGGTATGCTGAAGCTGGTCCCTACCGAACCCTCATACTTTATTCTGCTACATTGTCCCACTCATTACGTATACTTCAGCCATGTCAGTGTTTCTATTGTTCCTACAGTATGCTGGGTTCATTTCTAGTTTTTGTTCTATGTACTTGCTTTAATTCTTCCTAGAATGATACCCTTCTAATTCTGCCATTTCGGGTAATTATTTTATTATTCTGATGGCCATAAATCCAAAATGGGTCTTACAGGACTAAAATGAAAGTGCCAGAGGTCTGGTTCCTTCTTGAGGCTTCACAGGACAATCTGTCCTTTGGCTTTTTTGACTCCTGGTGGAATCTGGCATTCCTTGGCTTGTGGCTACATCACTCCAATACTTTCTTCTGTCTTTTCATTGCCTTCTTATCTGTTTTCCAACCTCCCTCTGTATCCTCTTATAAGGACCTCTGTGATTACATTTATGTTCTACCAAGGTAAATAGGATAATCTTTCCATCTCAAGATCCTTAACTTAGTTACATCTTCAAGGTCTCTTTTGTCATATAAAGTGATTCACAGGACCCAGGATTAGGTTTTTATAGCTGTTATTTAGCCTAAAATAAGAGAATAGAAAAAAAAATTCTGTGCTATTTGGACTTCTATATTAAAAATAAATTAACAGGAAACTTAGAAGTTTTCAAACAATTCTAATCCATATATGATTGATTACCCATCATAAATATTCTCTAGTTTTTCTTGATGCTAACCTTAAAACTGAACTAACAGATAGATAATCAACTTCACAAAATATTACTGATAAATGTAGGTATTTTGAAGATTTTTCATGGATACATAGGAGTTTTTATACTAAATAACAAGAAATTTAATGAAAATTCCATCTATATATTTTTATTACTCCAGAAATAACCCTTTCTTCCATTGCTCACCAGACCTCATTCTTATCCTTGCACTTTCCCAAATCAATCTTTAATATTATGTCTATTTTTTTCTAAACATTATTATATATATTCCAAGTTCTTTCAATTCAAGACTCTCTTGTTCTAATTTCAGAATAGACATATTTAAATATTAATTTGTGTATGATGCTTCTCTCTGTAGATTATGAGAATAAAGATGGGGTAATCATTTTGTTACAAAAATATGTGCTATTTTATATCATTAAACAAGGTTAAAATATTCTTATAAGAATTCAAATTATGTATATTACCTCTGTGGATTAAAATAAATCAGATTGGATTCTCACTTTTCTCCTAGAGAACTATATCTCAGAAGTATATTGAGACAAATTTTTACAGAGTTCTACAGAAATAGTTGATAGTTTGCCACTTTTTAAGGCTCTCTGGATAAACAGAAATACACATGCACAAACACATTACACACACACACACACACACACACATATATACACACACATTAAGGTATATACAAATATTCATTATCTCTTTATAAGTGCTGTGTTCAGTTTTAAGAATAGCATCAAGGGGGCGCCTGGGTGGCTCAGTGGGTTAAAGCCTCTGCCTTCGGCTCAGGTCATGGTCTCAGGGTCCTGGGATTGAGCCCCGCATCAGGCTCTCTGTTCGGCAGGGAGCCTGCTTCCTCCCTCTCTCCCTGCCTGCCTCTCTGCCTACTTGTGATCTCTGTCTGTCAAATAAATAAATAAAAAGTTGAGGCTATCCATGATGGGTAATCATATATGGGTTAGAATAGTTCAGAAACTTCTAAGTTTCTTGTGTACATATTTGATGTGTGTGTGCATATATATACGGATATATATACACACACACACATACATATATATACACACATACATATATATACATATACATATATATATAATATATGCAATATATATAGTATGTATGTTATTTAATAATATTATATTGTGCCATTATTATAATTATATTATGTTATACATAATATACATATATGTAATTATAATTGTTATAATGTTATATGTTACATGTATTATATATGCTATAGATATATACATTACATAAATATATAATGTACACATGGTGTGTGTGTGTGTGTAGAGACGTTTATGAGGAATTGACTCATGTGATTATGGAGGCTGAGACGTCTGAAGACTTCAAGGCCTAAGAGAGTGTAGGCATTCTTCCACACAGAGCCCAAAGGCCTGAGAACCAGAAAAGCCAGTGATGTAAATTCCAATCTCAGTGAAACCCTTTTGGCTAAAGACCCAAGAAGAGCTGATGTTCTAGTTCAAGTTCAAAGACCAGAAAAGACCAGTGTCCTAGTTCAAAGCATGTAGGCAAGGGGAATTCCCTCTTATTCAAGGAAAGATTAACCCTTTTGTTCTATTCAACATTCAGCAGATTGGATGAGGCTTACCTACATAAGGGAGGACAATTTACTTTACTTAAATTACTGACTCAAATGTTACTCTTATCTATAAAGATTCTTATAAACATACTCTGAATAATGTATGACCAAATATCTGGGTACCCTCATGGTTCAGTCAAATTGACACATAAAATCAACCCTCATGGTTGACAAAGAAATTCATACCTAGCCAGGTTATCACACACATATAATGGCAAAATAGAATAATTCTAGAAAGGCACATATATAATGGCAAAATAAGAATAACTCTAGAAATGCAAGGTTATGAAATACCTTACCACATGCCTTTGCTAAGATACATAAAATAATCAGTAAAGTGTCTTCACTTCAATAAAGTGATAAATAAAAATTTAAAACTTTTTCATGATTTGAGGGAGATATTCTATCCCCAAAGTAAGTCACCAGTGAAATTAGAAGAACTTATGGATAGCAGAATAATGGAACTTAACCCAAGCTCCCCACATTTACAAAACACTAAACATGAAGCAAGGAAAAAAAAGAAAACAATTTGCACCTACAATTCATGATTATTAAAACAGACCACGAGATGGACAGAAATACTGGTGGCAAAGTAGGAGAAGCTTAGGCTCTCATCTTGTCCCAAGATGATAACTTCAAGTCATCCTGAATACCCAGAAATCACCCTGAAGATTGACAGAACAAATTTCACAACTAATGAGAAAAGAGGCAACATCAAAGAAGGTAGGAAGTGTGGAGATGTGGTTTAGGAAAGAGACAGATCATGCGGGTGCTGTGGAGGAGAGGGACTTGTGGTCATGGAGAAGTCTGAGAGAGTAGAACACAAGGAGAACATTTCCCCAAAGCTCTTGGCTGGGAAAATGAGAAGGGATGAGTTTTTTGAGTTCTTATAACCATCGGGACAGATGGCAAACAACTCAGGGGCAGATGGCTATGGAAACAGTGATTTGAAGAACACCTGGAGCACACAGGAATGGAAGAAGGGTGGATATTATTTGCTCTTCTTAGTGCACACTACTGAGAACCAGCATTCACAGAGAAGCCTCTCCAATGACAGAAGAGCTGGCCTGTGCCATTTCCATTCCCTACTTCTCAGCATAAAAACAGAACCACCTTCAAGAAGCATTGTGGAGCCCACACTGGTTGCCTAACTTCTTTACCTCCAGTACTCTGATGTGACTGCATTTTTTAGTCAGTTTTGCCTCAGTCCAAGAGTGGTAGGCCTCTCCCCCAGAAGACCAGCACAAGCCCCAAGCCCCTGCCCACACCATGTCTCTAAAGCCTAGAGTTTTAAAAGTCAGCAAGTTTAGCTTGGGTTAGAACCTGGCAGTCACTCTCTTGCTCCTGGAGAGAAGACAGACAAAAAACCCAAAGGCAGACAATGTTGAAGTAGTGATCTCAACAATGCCTGTAATACAAGGTAAACTATACTCTCTTCTCAGAGTGCTTCCCTATTAGACAGCATTCTTGTCTCTGAGAGCAAAGGATCTGACTGGCAACATTTCCCTCATGTGTTTATTCCCCTCAGCATAAACACAGAGTCACCGGTAGGAAGCAGCATAGCACCAACACAGGCTGCCTCACTTATTTACACCAAGTCACACCCCCAGCACTCTGGTGGAACTGTCCTTCTCAGTCAAGCTTACCTTAATCACAGAGTAGCAGGCCCCTTTCCAAGAAGAAACCCCTGCCTGCACAGCATCTCCTGACCAGAGAAAGAGTTCTTCAGGGCTTCAGTTCTAGTGTAAGTAGTATCAGGTCTCATTTAACAACCAGACCAGAACACACCTAGTTAAAACTCACCAAGGAACACAGTGGCCCCATCTAATGTAATAAAATTTCTATTAAGGAGTCCTAGAAGGATAAGAGAGAGAAAAAAGGGGGCAAAAAATTTATTTCAGGAAATAATAGCTGAAAACACTCCTAATCTGGAGAAGGAAACAAACATTTAGATCAGTGGACCCAGGGAACTCTCGTCAAAATCAACAAAAGCAGGTCAACAGCAAGACATATTGTAATTAAATTTCTAAACACAGTGCTAAAGAAAAAAAAATTAAAAGTAGCAAGCCAAAAGGAGTTCTTAACTCACAAGGGTAGACCCATAAGCCTAGCTTCAAATTTCTCCACAGAACCTTGGCAAGCCAGAAGAGAGTGGCATGATATATTCAAAGTGCTGAATGGTAAAAATCTTCAGTCAAGAATATTCTATCCAGCAAGGCTATCATTCATAGTAGAAGGAGAGACAAAGAGTTTCCCAGACAAACAAAAATTAAAGGAATTTCTAAGCATTAAACTAACCTTTCAAGAAATATTAAAGACGACTCAGTGCAAAGGAGTCACCAAAAGTGACAAATACAAGAAAGTATCAGAGAAAATCTCCAGAAACAATGGCAAAACAAGTAATAAAATCACACTAACTGCATTTCTACCTATAATTACTTTGAATGCAGTAGACTAAATGCTCCAATCAAAGACATAGGGTTTCAGAATGGATTAAAAAAAAATATGAACCATCAGTATACTGCCTACAAAAGACTCACTTTAGAACTAAAAAAACCTGCAGATTGAAGGTGAGGGGGTGGAAAAATATTTGTCATGCAAATAGATGTCAAATTAATAAAATCATGAATGAAAGAGGAAAGATCACAACCAATACCAAGGAAATACAAAGAATTTAAGAACACATTATGAGCAACTATATGCCAACAAATTAGGCAATCTGGAAGAACTACATATATTCATGGATTCTTATAAACTCCCAAAACTGAAACTGGAAGAAATATAAAACCTGAACAGACACATAACAGCAAGGAAATTGAAGCAATAATTTAAAAAAAAAAAAAATCTCTTGACAAATAAGACTCCAGGGCCAGATGGCTTCCCAAGAGATTCTGTCAAACATTTAAAGAAGAATTAGTACCTATTCCTCTGAAGCTGTTTGAAAAAAATAGAAATGGAACAAAAAATAACAAACTCATGCTATAAGGTGAGCATTGCCTTGATCACAAAACCAAAGACCCCATCAAAAAGGAGAATTACAAACCATTATCCCTAAGCAAAAATACTCAAAGATGCTGGCCAGTAGGATCCAACAATACATTAAAAGGATTATTCACCATTACCAAGTGAGATTTATTCCTGGAATGCAAGGATGGTTCAACATTCACAAATCAATCCGTGTGGTCCATCATACAAGTAAAAGAAAGGACAAGAACCATATGATCATCTTAGTTGATCCAGAAAAAGCATTTGACAAATTACAGCATCTTTTCCTGATTAAAACCCTTCACAGTGTAGGGATAGAAGGAACATACCTCAATATCATAAAAGCCATCTATGAAAAACCCACAGTGAGTATCATTCTCAGTGAGGAGAAACTGAGAGCTTTTCCCCTAAGGTCAGGAACACAACAGGGATGCCCACTTTCACCACTGTTGTTCGACATGGTACTACTAGAAGTCTTAGTCTCAGCAACAAGATAACAAAAAGAAATAAAAGGCATTCAAATTGGCAAAGAAGAGGTCAAACACTTATTCTTCACAGATGACATGATACTTTATGTGGAAAACTCAAAAAAACTCCACCTCAAAGTTGTGAGAATTCACACAGAAATTCAGCAACATGACAGGATATAAAATCAATCTACAGAAATCAGTTGAATCTCTATAGATTAACAATGAGACAAAAAAAAAGAGAAATTAAGGAGTTGATCCCATTAACAATTGCACCCTAAACCATAAGAAACCTAGGAAAAACCTAACCAAAGAGGTGGAGGAGCAGTACTCTAAAAACTACAGAACACTTATGAAAGAAATTGAGGAAGATACAAAGAGATGGAAAAAGAGTCCATCTTCATGGATTGGAAGAATAAACATTGTTACAATGTCCATGTTGCCCAGAGCAATCTACATGTTCAATACAACCTCTACCAAAATACCATTGGAAATTTTCACAGAGCTGGAACAAATAATCCTAAATTTTTCATGGAATCAGAAAAGACCCAAAATAGGAAGAGGGGTGTTGAAAAAGAAAAGCAAAGCTGATGGGCATCACAATGTCGGATTTCAAGCTTCATTAAAAACCTGTAATCATCAAGACATATTATAGTGGCACAAAAACAGACACATAGATCAGTGGAACAGAACAGAGAACTGAGAAGTGGACCCTACTCTATGGTCAATGAATCTTCAACAAAGCAGGAAAGAATGTCCAATGGAAAAAACACAGTCTCTTTAATAAATGTGTTGGGAAAATTGGACAACCACATGCAGAAGAATGAAACCTGACTTTTTTCTTACATCATACACAAAGATAAACTCAAAATGGATGAAAGACCTAAATTTAAGACAGAAATCCATCAAAATACTAGAAGTGAACACAGGCAGCAACCTCTTTGACCTCAGCCACAGCAACTTCTTGCTAAACATGTCTCTAAAGGCAAGGGAAACAAAAGCAAAAATGAACTATTGGGATCTCATCAATATACAAAGTCTTTGTACCACAAAGAAAACAGTTGTCAAAACCAAAGACAGCCAACAGAATGGGAGAAGATATTTGCATATGACATATCAGATAAGTGGCTAGTATCCGAGATCTATAAAGAACTTATCAAACTCAATACCCCAAAACAAATAATCAAGTCAAGAAATGGGCAGAAGCCATGAACAGATGTTTCTCCAAAGAAGACATACAAATGGCCAACGGCCACATGAAAAAATGTTCAGCATCACTTAGCATCAGGGAAATACTATTCAAAACCACAATGAGATACCACCTTACACCAGTCAGAATGGATATAATTAATAAGATGGGAAACAACAAATATTGGCAATGATGTGGAGAAAGGGAAACCCTCTTACATTGTTGGTGGGAATGCAAGCTGGGACAGCCACTTGGGAAAGCACTTTGGAGGTTCCTCAGAATGTTGAAAATAGATTTACCTTATGATGCAGCAATTGCACTCCTGGATATTTACTCCAAAGATAAAAATGCAGTGATCAGAAGGGGCACCTGCACCCTGATGTTCATAGCAACAATGTCCACAGTAGCCAAACTGTGGAAAGAGCCAAGATGTCCACAGACAAATGAGTGGATAGAGAAGATGTGGTATATATATGCAATGGAATATTACTCAGCCTTCAGAAAGGATGAATATTTACTATTTGCATCAACATGGATGGAACTAGAGGGTATTATGCTCAGTGAAATCAGTCAATCAGAGAAAGACAAAGATCATATGCTTTCAATCATATGTGGAATACAGGAAACAACACAGAGCATCACAGGGTAAAGGAGGAAAAACTAAATGGGAAGTCATCAAAAAAAAGGAGAAAAATAATGAGAGCTTATTTTTTTTTTTTTTAAATTTAGTTACTCATTTGAGAGAGAAACAGAGAAAGAGACAGAGAGAGCACAAGCAGGGAGAGAGGCACAGGGAGAGGAAGAAGCGGACTCCCTTTCAGAGCTGGGAGCCTGACATGGGGCTCCATCCCAGAACCTGGAGATCACGACCTGAGCCAAATGCAGATGATTAACCATCTGAACCACACAGGCACTCCTGAGAGACTCTTACCTATAGGAAACAAACTGAGGGTTGCTTGAGGGGAGATGGGTGGGGCTTGGGGTAACTGGTTGGTGGACATTAAAGAGGGCTCATGAAGTGATGAGCACTGGTTGTTATGCACAACTGATAAGTTGTTGAACACAACATCTGAAAGTAATGATGTACCATAAGTTGGCTAATCGAATTCAAATAAATAAATAAATAAATAAATAAATAAATAATATCAGTGGTGAGAGTGTACATGTCATGTCAGACTAATTCTGGCCTCAGAATGAATCTGGAAGTTTTCCTTCCTTTTCTCTTTTTGGAATAGTTTGAGAGGAATAGATATTACTCTTCTATGAATGGTTGATAGAATTTGCTTGTGATGCCATCTGACCATGGACTTCTGTTTGCTGGGAGTTTTTTGATTACTAATTCAATTTCTTTTTTGGTTATCAGTATGTTCAGGTTTTCTATTTCTTCCTGCTTAGTTTTGCAAATCAATCAACATGTGCATCACATTAATAAAAAAATAAGAACAAATGAGCATATCAATTGATACAGAAAAGTCATTTGACAAAGTACAGCATCCATTCATGTTCAATATTCTCAATAAAATAGGTTTAGAGGGAAAATAACTCAATATAATGAAGACCATATATGAAAAACCCGCAGCTAATATCATCCTTAATGGAGAAAAACTGAGAAATTTTCCTCTACATTCAGGAACAAGACAGTGCTGTCTACTCTCACTACTGTTATTTAACATCGTGCTGGAAGTCCAAGCCACAGCAATCAGACAACACAAAGAAATAAAAGGCATCCAAATTGACAAGAAAGAAGTAAAACTTTCCCTATTTGCATCACCCTATTTGCAGATCACATGATACTCTATTTAATGAACCAGAAAGACTCCACCAAAAACTGTGAGAACTGATATGCAAATTCAGTAAAGTCACAGAGTACAAAATAAATGTACAGAAATCTGTTGCATTTCTTTTTCTTTTTTTTTTTTAAAGATTTTATTTATTTATTTGACAGAGAGAAATCACAAGTAGATGAAGAGGCAGGCAGAGAGAGAGAGAGAGGGAAGCAGGCTCCCTGCTGAGCAGAGAGCCTGATGCGGGCCTCGATCCCAGGACCCTGAGATCATGACCTGAGCCGAAGGCAGCGGCTTAACCCACTGAGCCACCCAGGCGCCCATCTGTTGCATTTCTATACACCAATAATGAAACTGCAGAAAGAGCAATAAGTTGCCTATCCCACTTCCAATTGCACCAAAAATCATAAGATACCTAGGAATAAACCTAACTAAAGAGGTGAAAGACCTGTACTCTGAAAGCAGTAAAACACTGATGAAAGAAATTGAAGATGACACAGTCAAAATTCTAGAGAAGAACACTGGTAGTAACCTCTTTTATATTGGTCATAGCAACTTCTTTCTAGCTATGTCTCCTGAGGCAAGGGCAGCAAAAGCAAAAATAAGAACTTCATCAGTATAAAATACTTCTGCACAGTGATGGAAAAGTCAACAAAGTCAACAAAACTGAAAGGTAATGTATGGAATGGAGAAGATATTTGCAAATCACATTTCTGATAAAGGGTTCATATCCAAAGTGCATAAAGAACTTATAAAACTCAACACCCAAAAACCAAAGTCTCATTAAAATATGGGCAATAGATATGAATAGACATTTTTCCAAAGAAGGCATACAGATGGCCAACAGACAAAAAAACAATCGACATCACCCATCATGAGGGAAATAGGAGTCAAAATTCCAATGAGATATCACCTCACTGCTGTCAGAATGGCAAAAATCAACAAACAGGAAACAATAGCTGTTGGTGAGGATGTGGAGAATGTGCCCTTGGTGAGAATGCAAACTGGTACAGCCACTCAAGAAAACAGTATGGAGGCTCTTCACAGGTTAAAAATAGAACTATCCTGCAACCCAGCAATTTGCACTGCTATTATTTACCCAAAGGATACAAAAATATGAATTCAAAGGGATACATACCTCCTGATGTTTATAGCAAAATTATCTATAATAGCCATGTTATGGAAACAACCCAAATAAATGCCCATTGACTGATGACGAGATAAAGAAGAGGTGGTATACACACATATACATATATATTTCATATATGATACATGTATATCATGATACACATATATATCAGCCATCAAAAAAAAAAAAAGAAATGTTGCCATTAGCAGAGATGTGTATGGAGCTAGAGAGCTAGTATGGAGCTAAGTGAAATAAGTCAGTCACAGAAAGACAAATACTGTATGTTTTCAATCATATGTGAAATTTAAGAAACAAAACAAATGAACCTAGGAAAAAAAGAGAGAAAATACCAAGAACTAGACTATTAACTATAGAGAACAATCTGATGGTTACCAAAGGGGAAGTAGATGGAGGGACTGGATTATGGGTTATGGGGATTAAAAAGTGTACTTGCTGGGATGAGCAGTAGGTATTATATGTGATGCTGAGTCACTAAACTGTACACCTGAACCTAATATAACACTGTATTTTAACTATATGATATTTAAATAAAATCTTAAAAAAATCAAAACAAAAGAAAAACAATGCACATGTGAATAGAACTAACACTGGTTGTAGAGGAGTAAACTAATGCATTTCTTCTGTTAATTGGCTATGTTATAATGTAGAACAATTAATCAATAAATAGCAAATAATCTATTACTGAAATAATATATTGAATCATTTTTAAACTTACTAATAGTTACAGTAAGATAAATAGTAGTGAAAAAAATTGATGTACAATTTAAAATAAACCAATGAAAAATAGAGAAAATCAAGACAAAAATAAAGAAAAATGGTAAGTATAGAAAGAGATAACATAGACTGAGAACTATAAAATATCTTGATGTAAAATTTACCATTTATAACATCATCAGACAGAGAAAAATACTTGGAGATATATAAGATATGCGAGGCCTATAAAAAGCAAACTAATCTCAGAGTTGTGGGTTCAAGCCCCACTTTGGGTGTACAGATGACTTAATAAAATCTTTAAAAAAAAAAAAATAAAAAAAAAAAATAAGGTCAAATCTGTTATTAGTAAAAGTAACTAAATTGGGGTAGGAAAGTATTCTGTAATATCAATAAATCACATATTGGAGAAAAAAAACACACCCTTTGCTCCAAAAGTCGTATTTTTTAATCCCTTAGGAAAATAGAGGCTATGAAAAACATTAAAATATAAATAAAAGATGGTTAACTGTTTTAAAGTGAAATAAATTGAATATTGTAGGCAAAGTATTAGGAGAGAGATTGTTTATGTCCATTAAGTAAAAATAAAAATTCCATAATCAAATAGGGTAAACACCTTCTATTGAAATGATTGATCAAATTGTTTTCATGAACTTAAAGTAAATTATTTAAAAACACAATGAGCAACACTATATAACTATTATGTATATAGACAAATGTCTTTTCATTAATAAGTAAAAACTTGTATGAGTCAATTAGGAAAATATTGTTTCAGAAGGAAACATTAGCAAAAAGCATAAATGGTTACTTCTTAAGAATAATGGTCACAAAACAATTTAAAGAATTCAATATCACTAGTGATCACATAAAATAAAACACTACACACTATATGTAATATATATGTGATTGTAAGAAATCAGTAACAGAATTCCAGTATTAGTAATTTTGTTTGAAAGAGATACCCCTATTTGTTAAAGGTGAGTATAGATATTTGTATACTCTTTCTGGAAGGCAATGTAAAAATGTGAACACTTGCTATTTTTCTTTTGGAAATTTATCTTAAAGTGTTTATTAGTTTTTAAAAATCTGCCATAAGAATGTTTATTGTGCTGCTTATATATAAAAGAAAGGAACAACATAAATGTTTTCATTTTAAAAGTGATACTCTAAGGTCACCTGGATGGCTCAGAGGGTTAAGTGGTTAAGCATCTGCTTTCAGTTCAGTTCATGATCTGAGTCCCAGCTGGAGCCCAGCATAGGGTTCCCTGTTCACCAAGGAGTCTGCTTCTCCCTTTGACCCTCCACCTATTCATGCTCTTTCTCTCTTTCAAATAAATAAAATCCTCAAAAAATAAAAATAAAAGTGATACTCTATTGACCACAATGTAGCCATTAAAAAGGAAGAACATTTATTGATTTAAATTTAAATAATGTGTTAGGAGAAAAATAAGGGTGCTTGGACGGCTCAGTCAGTTAAGCCTCTGCCAATGGCTCAAGTCATGATCCCAGGGCCCTGGGATTGAGCCCAGCCTGGGCTCCTTGCTCAATGGGGAATCTGATTATCCTTCTCTAAAATAAGATAAAATCTTTAAAAAAAAGAGAAAAATAGATTATATAAAAGGCCCTCATATATTGTGTGTATATGATGTATGGAAGTGTGTTTGTGTGTCTGTGTGTAAAAACATCTGTATCATTTATACCTATTTCTATAAATGGAAATTGTATCATTGTATTAGTAGCAATTGTCTTTGAGAAATGAGATACTGGTATTTGTTTGTTTTAGATAGTTTTATTTTCTTCTTTTTCTAGAATTTGGTATGATGTAGTTAATGAAATGAAGCAAAATATAAAATAGAAATTTAAACTAACTCACTGAAAGGGAAGCAAAGAATTCATATAATTCCTGGGGGTAAAAATCATTTGTTTTGCAATTTACTTATTGTATACTTAAATCTGCATTATAGTTATTAATCATATTAATTATATATAATTATTGAATATAAATTGTGTGTTTAAATTAATGTATGAGATCTCATAAATGATGAGGATTGGGCTTTTAAAATATTGTATAATATGGATTTATGAAAATTTGCCATAAAATATTTAACAAAACTAAAACCCTAGTATGATCATCTTTATAGTGTACAACATGAAAATGTTTTGAAATTTATTTGAAAAGAAAAATATCCAAATGTATTTAAACTATTAGAAATGTTATACCAATTAGCACATGTATTGAATATGCCTGTTAAATAGGATATTTTAAATTTATATTTTATTTTAAATATTTTGTTTTGCTTTACATTTATATAATTTATGACACCACAGTTAACACAAATGATACATAGATTATATAACTTGATTTTTTTATATCCCTTATACATTAAATATCTTTAAATAATAATGATGGGTCTTTGTGCTTTGCTGTGCTATTATACCAAACTGCTATACTCTTTGATGGAGAGCATTTAGTAATTCAAGAAAAATAAATTTGAAACTAGACTACTATTTATTTTGTGAAGGTAGGTAACAGCATCTTATAAAATGATGCTTTGTTAAAACCCCAAATTCCAAGGGATTTTTTTTAATGGGGAAGGAAAATAATATAACCTTCAATAGTTCAGATATTGAAAATAATTATGTAAAATATTTTGCTTAAGGAAATGTTCTTAATTCTTTATGGTTAATGAAATCTTCCATTATACTGAAATTATATCAGAATCAAATAAGTTTTCTAAAATTTGAAAATTAAACAGATTTATTAAAGAAAATATAAAGTGTTTTCTTTGTAACAATTAGCTTTTTTAAAATAAACTGGATATAAAAAAATGATGATGCAGGATGTGAGGTTAATAAAGCAAATCCTCTATATCTCAAGGTAAATTATGTGAAAGGGTGGTTTTTTGTTTAAAAAAAAAGCATGGTTAGTATCTAGGTTGAATTATGCTGAAAATACAGCTTTCTATATTTTGTAATACTTTATTTATTTTGTATTGCTTATTTGCTGGAATGGCAGTAGGAGATATAGGAATTTATAAGAATATGTACTACATTAATTTAGACAATTTTTATATTTGGCTGATATAAATAATGCAACTTGTGATACAAAAAGTACCAGAAAGTTAAAAGTTAACCTATCCTTTTTTTTTTCCCTTCCTTTCTCCTTTACAACCTGTTTATTTCCATCTAAAATACCTTGAAATTCAGGGTACAGATAAGTTATCCCCTTCAACACAGGATGGAAGAATTGAGATGATTATCAGGAGCCCATGTCAAAAAAGATGTACAAAAGAGGTGATGACATATATAAAATATATGGAAGTAATTATTGATATAAACATAGGTGTACAAATAAATGTTGATATAAATGTAAATATTATGAATATATACAGTTCTGTCCATTAAGAAGGCCTAGAATAAGTACCAATGCAATAGTATAGGTATACAACAAAAATACAAATTTGAAATTCTAAATACCATTCATCACTATAAGGTCCCAGGGCTCCTTGAAGAGATGGCTAATTATAGGGTTGGGAAAGAGAAAGCATAAGATAAACCTGGAGTGTCTTATACTGAAAGTTAGGAAGTTCTCAAACTAGGATGAGGAAATATCTGAAGAATCAGAAGCCATTTGAAGGAATTTTCACTGGCCAAAACTGGGATAATTTGAGTATCAAAATAAATAATGATAGTTATGGATTATAACCAATTGCATTAAATTCAAATCGGTGTTCCTATACTGATAAAGAGAAATAAAAGACTACATAAACAATGAAAAAATATAGTTCTATCAAACACTGAAATGCCAACTAATACACATTAAGAAAGAATGAAGTTTAAAAATTATCATTTGGCAATCTTCAGAGTAATAATTAATTCAGAAAAGATTTGTGAATGGATGCTAAAACTACTATGCATATTTGATACGGAATAAAATATTAAAGAGGCACCTGACTGGGCCAGTCAGTGCACTATACTACTCTTGAACTCAGGGTTGTGAGTTTGAGCCCCATGGTAGGTGCAGAGATTACTTAGAAAAAATAACATCTTTTTTAAAAAAAGAATAAAATATTACATAGCCTCAAAGTATCTTCCTATAATATATGAACTCAATAAAATAGGAGAAAAGCAACTTTTCAATGATAAACCCAGTAGATGCCACCTTAATCAAATGGTCAAAATTAACATCAAAATTGATGGAAGAAATACAATAAAATGCATGAAAAAATACTATATTACTTCTGTGATATTCTGAACAAAATTTCATAACCTGATTCTGAGCATAAAGAATGTCAGACAAATCCAAATTGAGGGATATTTTATAGGGTATGTAAAGGTAAACAAAAGAATTGGAGAAACTTCCAGATTGAAGGATATTAAAGATAAAAGACAACCAAATCTTAATATGATACTGAATTGGATCATTTTGACAGAAAAGGAATTACTGAAACTTGAACAAGTTTTATGTATTAGATGATACTAAAACATCAATTTCAACTGATTTTGATCTCATATAGGATGATGTCCTGCTTTGTAGAATATGTGCACTTAAAATATTCAAGAATAATAAAATGTTATGGCTGCAATTTAGTCTCAAATAGAAGAAAAAATTTTGTATGCTTCTTGAAATTTAGTAGCTATCACAAGTTTGTACTAATTACCAAATGAGAATTTAAGGTATCTTTTTACTACCATTAGAGCCCTAATATTTTCAAGGACAAAAATATATCTAAATAGTATATTTAACTGGTCTCTACACAATTAAGAAGCCAAACCTTATCAATAAGATACTCTGATTTTGTGGAAATGCAGATTATATACAGAAAAGCCTTTGTAATAATTCTAAGGAGTCATTCAGAATTATTGACAAAAAATATAAACTATTTTTCAACTTGTTTTCCATAATTTTTCAAGTAATTCAGAACATAAAATCTCTAGACTGTAAAGAAGTCAAAATATAATGCATAGTTTTTCATGATTAAGGTTTTTAAATTGTTAATTTAGCCTTGAGAAGTGTTTATACATTTAGATTTGTTAAAATATTTGTAGTTGTAAATGGATTAAATTATTCAATCGTGAAATTTATAATGTCATTATATCACTATGTGGGTCAACTAAATTAATTTTAAAACTGTAACAAGTTGATATAAGAGTAAAATTATATAGAACGTACTTTTCCTAAAAATATATAGAAAATACTTTTCCTATAAATATTCCTATAAATTTCCTATAAGCAACACTTAGTAAGCTATTTTGTAAATATGCTACTATTTGTAAAGAAGCTATGCATTTATTCAGAATTGACTGTAGCTTATGAATTATCAAGGCCTCTTTTTAATTGGTCTGCTTCCTATTGCCAGCTCTTTGAAAGGTTTTGTTTGCCTCCCCATGGAGACTATCCTGTACTTACCTCATCATTAATCTCTCTTTCCTTTTTCCTCTCTTTCTCTTTCCTTAAGCAAATCCCCTTATGATTGTACGAAGACACATCCATTAGCTCTGATACAGTAGCATCTCAGTGGTTCTAACATCAGCATCACAACTCTCACCAATCCTGATTAAAATAGAATTTGTCAAGTGAAAATAAAATAACAGAGAAGTTTGATTTGTTTGGTTTTGGTTTGGGTTTTGGTCTAAGCCTAATGCTCCTCTTCCATTATTCTCTCTAATGAGTCATATAATAGTTGTGACTTCATATTGGAGCCATTTAAAGACACATTACAGTACTTTTTTTTTTTAATATTTTGTTTATTTATTTGACAGAGTTCACAAGTAGGCAGAGAGAGAGAGAGGGAAGCAGGCTTCCTGCTGAGCAGAGAGCCTGATGCGGGGCTCGATTCCAGGACTCTGGAATCATGACCTGAGCGGAAGGCAAAAGCTTAACCCACTGAGCCACCCAGGCGCCCCACATTACAGTACTTTTGAATCTAATTTTTTTGTTTTCTTAAAATTGCTTTATAAATACCTCCCTTTCCTTTGCAGGCTACTTATTTCTCATATTAATAAAACGCTTAAGAACTCCATTAAGTCATATAACTTCAAAATTCAGGACCGTCTTAGCTGATACAGTCTTGAATCTTTCTAAGCTCTAAGAGTCAAGATTGAATCAGCTAAAACTGTCCTGAATTTATTCAGGGGGTACCTGGGAGGCTCAGTCGGTTAGGTGTCTGCTTTCAGCTCAGACCATGATTTCAGGGTCCTGGACTCAAGCCCCACATGGGACTCTCCACTCAGTAACAAGTCTGCTTCTCCCTCTCATTCTGTGATCTCTGTCGTTTTTTGTTTTTTGTTTTTTTCTCTCTCAGAGAGGGAAAAAAAACAAAAAACAAAAAACTATCTTATACATACTGGATATTCCCTTTTAAAATACCTATGGTTGGCACACCTGAGTGATTCAGTTGGTTAAACATCTGACTCAATTTCAGCTCAGGTCATGATCTCAGGGTTGTGAGATTGAGCCCTACTTCAGGTTCTGTGCTCTGAACAGAGTCTACTTAAGATTGTCTCCCTCTCCCTGTGCCCCTCCCCACCCACTCATGCACACACACTCTCTCTCTCTAAAAATAAAATAAAAAATAAAATAAAATAAAATAAAATAAAATAATAAAAGAAAATACCAATGCTCACTTGAACACCATCTTTGCCAAATCAATATCTTGCTGCCCAGAGATAGTCTTCCTTTTTTAAAAGTATTTATTTATGTCCCTATTAGTTAACATATAGTATAATAATATTAGTTTCGGGGGCACAAAATACTGATTCAATAATTTCTTACAACTCCCAGTGTTCATCACAAATATACTCCTCAGCCCCCATAAACAATTTAACCCATCCCTCCACCCACCTCCATTCTGGTAATAATCAATTTGTTCTCTAAAATTAAGAGTCTGTTTCTTGGTTTCTCTCTCTCTTTCTCTCTCTTCTCTGTTCATTATAAATCAGATGCTATTATTTGCCCACATGTGGTGACAAGGCAGAGCAGGCTCCAGAGAGTAGGAGATACCATAGTTAAAAAATAAATGATTTCTGGGGTGTCTGCCTATAGACCATGCACCTTCGGATCTCAGGGTTATTGACATCTCTCTTTTTTCCCTTTGCTTGTCTGGAAACATATTAAAAGTCAACAAAAAGAAAAATTTTATTCTCATTTTGAATTCAGTCTCATTCATAACACCTCCTTTCCCAGCCCAGTCTGCAGATTTTTTAGATTTAGCAGATTCAAAATATACCCCTTTTGCTGTACAATAACATCCCATTTATTGATTAACCTCCAGAAGGAACTTTCTAATCAATCCTTCATACTACTGTAAGAGTGTTTTGTCTGTTTGTTTGTTTTAATGCAGTGTCTCATTATTTCCTAGTATAAAATCCTTTAGTGGTTATATGATTATGTATTTCAGGATAAAAATTAGAGCTGACGTTATAAATGGTAAGTCAACATGTCACTTAAATTGGTAAGACTTAATAAGATCACCAAATTAGTAAATTAGATGGAAAAAAGAGTAACATGTCTGTGTTCTTGGGCTAGACAGCATTCAAAGGTTAGAGAGAAGGAAACAGCAGACTGAGAATGATGATGTAGGATAAAAGGGAAAGCAAGACAGTAAAAGATGAAGACTGAAGACTACGGATTGCTTAATGGATTTAGCAATATCATTGTCATCGGTGGAACTGACAGCAACTATTTAGGTAGAATGTTGAGAATGAAGGCCTATGCAGTTTCTTTAATAGAGGATGGGAGAATAGGGGTTATAAAACAAAGTTAGATATCCCTTCAAAAAAATAATTTACCTGCAAACATGGGGGGGGATGGGTGACAGTGGGGAAAGTGATACCAACTTATTTGTTTTTTTCAATAAAGATGAGACACTTAAGACATGTTTCTATATTGATGAGAAAAATTCAGGAGCAAAAGAAATTTATGACTTTGGGAAGACAGTAGAACAGTTGGAAACTAGTTGGTGGCATGATTTAATATGTATTGTGTGAGAAAAAATTTATACATTAATAGAGTATATCCAAGTTTTTTTCAAGATCTTTTTTTCTGCCTTGTATCTAATTTTGTACTCTATACATGTCTCATTAATTTGTTGTTAAGTCAATTCCTCTGTATTACTAATATTGTGGATGATATTTTATTTTATATATGTTTATGCATTGTAATATTGCTAAGCACTACTATTAATTCTAATACTTTGTTCTCAGTTTGGTTGGTTGTTTACATATAAGCTTATATATTCTTCAAATAATGTGGTGTTTACTATTTCCATTCTAATCCTTAAACCTATTTCTTATTCTATTTTCTACACATTGGTCAGTACTTCCAGAACTATATTAAGCATGGATGGCCTTAAAATGAAATAATCATGATATTTATAGATATGTTATCTATAACTTTAAAGATTTTTATCTATAGCTTTAAAGTTTCTATGAAAATGCCTTTTATTCCATTTGAAAATCATAAATACCAGTTAAATGATATTGTGTTTGTTTCCTGGGCTATCATAAAATAGTACCACAAACTGAGTGACTTGAAACAACAGACCTCTATTTTCTCTAGTTTTAGAGGCTGGACATCTAAAATCAAGGTGTTGGCATGGCCATGCTTCCTCTGAAACCTATAGGGGAGGATATTTCCTTGACTCTTAGCTTCTGGTGGTGGTGATCAGTCCTTAACATTTTTTGGTTTATGACTACATCACTGCATTATTTTCTTTGGTCCTCACATGGAATTCTCCCTGTGTGTTTCTGTCTTCTCTTTATATAAGAAAACCAGTCATATTGCAGTAAGGCCCAACCTACTGGACTCCTCATCTTAATATGACTTAATCTGCAAGATCTATTTCCAAATATGGCTACATTCATAGGCTCTGGAGATTAGGATTTCAACATATCATTTGGAAGAATACAATTCAATGGTTACTAACTTTTTTTTTTGGTATCTCTGAGATAATGAAAAAGCTCTTCTGACTTTGTTAGTAAAAAAAGGCAGACTTTAAATGGAAGAAATTAGCATAGGAAAATGTCACTTTATAATTTAAAATGTAAATTCATTAGGAAGATACAAATTTACAATTCATCTCATAAAAATAGATAAATTTTTATATTTTGTTTATGCACTTTTATGTTCAGTTAGCCACTGTACAGTACATGATTAGTTTTTGATGTAGCATTCAAAACACTTTTCAATCCTTTGGAATTTTTGGTGTTTTTCTGACCAGCATATAGTCAGTTTTTATTAAAGTGTTTACTTTTCTGTTTTTTTTTTTCCTAAATTTTTATTTTAATTACAGTTAGTTAACATACAGTGTTATATTAGTTTCAGGTGTACAATATGGTGATTCAATAATACCATACATCACCCAGTGTTCATTACAAGTACACTCCTTAATCCCTATCACCTATTTAGCCCATCCCCTCACCTGCCTTCAAGTAATTATCAATCTGTTCTCTATAATTAAGAGTCCATTTGTTAATTTATCTTTTTCTTTTTTTTTTTTCTGTTTGCCCATTTGTTTTGTTTCTTAAATTCCACATATGAGTGGGAACATATGGTATTTGTCTTTCTCTGACTGACTTACTTCATTTAGCTTTATAGTTTTTAGCTCCATACATGTTGTTGTCAAAGGCAAGATTTCATTCTTTTTTATGTTTTAATACTATTCCATAATATATAATATTATATAATAATAATACTATTCCATAATATATAATATTATATATTATGGAATAGTATTATGGAAGTAGCCCAGGTGTCCATCAATTGATGAATGGATAAAGAAGATGTGGAATATATATTATATATACAATGTAATATTTATATATTTTATATAATATATATTCATATATTATATAATAATAGTATATACATATAAATAATAAATAATATAAATGAATATATAAATAATGTCTATATTATATATAATATAGATATTCCACATCTTCTTTATCCATTCATCAATTGATGGACACCTGGGCTACTTCCATAATTTGGCTACTACAGATAATGCTGCTATTAACATAGGAGTGCATGTATCTCTTTGAATTAGCATTTTTGTATTTTGGGGTAAATACCCAGTAGTGCAAGTAATGGATCATAAGGTAGTTGTATTTTTAACCTTTTGTGGAACTTCAATACTCACATTCCACATGGGCTGCAGCAATTTTCATTCCACCAAAAATGCATAGTGTTCCTTTTACTCCACATCCTCACCAACACCTGTTGTTTCTTGTGTTGTTGATTTTAGCCATTTTCACAAAAAATATTTGTATTGAATTATATGTGTATTTAGTACATACTAGATATAATGATCTCTAGATATTATTTAGGTTGAATGTCCTAATCATGTTGTTTATCTATATTGTTACTGACTTCTTTTCTCCTGAGTGATTATCTTGTCACTTATTGAGAGAAAATGGATTGTTATCTTGTCAGTTATTGAAAAATATTGAGAGATATATGTAACAAATCTCTTTCAATAATGTAACAAACATATACCAATTATCTTTTGGGATATCTAATAAGGATATTTCCCAATTATCTTTTGAGTTATATAACTTTTTATTTTATATATTTTGCATACATGTTTAGAATTATCATATAGTACTGTAGATTGACTCATTAGTATTAAACATTCCTCTGTGTCTCTGGTAATGCTTCTTGTCTTAATGTGTACCTTGTCCGTAGTATTAGGACACCAGCTTTCTTTTGATTAATCTCTTACAAGCTCCATCTTTCTCCAAAGCTCTATTTCAAATTTTCTTTATATTAATATTTAAGGTGTGTCTGTTTTTGACAATAATTTTTAGTACAGTTTTAAATGAGATGCAGATTCTCTCTAGTCTGAAGACATAAAGCATCTGAGGATTCACAAAACAAAACAACACACATACTGGTTGTAGAAGATAGTTTTATGAGATAAACATGACTGGATCAATACTTATTCAAATATGTTTGGTTCTGGTGACACAGAAACTTGATATATATATTTTTCTTAATCAGTGAGGCAGTCAATAATTTAACATAATATAAGATTTTATGAATGTCTTTCTTTTGTACAAATAAGCAGAGGTAAGAAATTGGTGCCATTGAGATAAATTAAGAACTATTTCAGTGGGCTCAGGAGTGGTTTTATTTTATTATTTCACAATTGCAATGATTATGATCATTATTAATAATGGGAAAATAGAAGGATGGAAGAAATTATAAATCCATTCTGACACCGGGGAAACAGAAAAAGGGATTTATTATATATTTTCTTTTCCAAAATTTAATGATTTGGGTAGAAATGATGATTTTGAACATAGCAAGAAAAATGTATTAAGTTCAGTTTTAGTTTAGTTATTACTGACTGGGGGCTCAGCAGAAACAAACAAAAAGTACAGATCAAGCAAAGTTAAGTTTATTACTTTCTACAATAAATGAGTACAGCACCTTAAATTTAACAGCATCTCAATATTGCCGTAAATCAAGGAAATAAAAGGATATTTAAAAAGCTTGGGATACGAGCTATCATATTTTAAGGTACTCTTAGATGGGAAAATCTGGTAGAGTTTGGGTATAGTTTATGGCACATTAGCTTTAGACTGATGGGCATAGAGAAGAGAAGTGTTGAAACAAATTCAGTGAACAGGCTGTTAGTACATAAACATTTAATTCATTTATAGAAGTTAATGTAACTCACTACATGTATTTTTCATTGTTTTATTTTATTCATTTTTTATAGACTTTCCTTATTTATTTGACAGACAGAGATCACATGTAGGCAGAGAGGCAGGCAGAGAGAGGGGGGGAAGCAGGCTCCCTGCCAAGCAGAGAGCCCGATGTGGGGCTCCATCCCAGGACCTTGGGATCATGACCTGAGCCAAAGGCAGAGACTTTAACCCACGAAGCCACCCAGGCACCTCTTTTCATGATTTTAATGTTTCTTTATTTCAAGTGGTTCCTGGTTCTCTGGCAAAAAAATAAAATAAAAAGAAGAAAAGATACACATAAAAAAAGAAAGACAAGCAAACAGAAAACCTGCACATAAATTATTTTAGGAAGCACAATGCCTCATTATCAGACCTAAAATTTATTTTCATAATAGCCAAGTTTGTCTTTTGCTGTGGGAAAGAGGGTTCCTAGAACAAAGAGAAGCTATGTGTACAAAAGAAAAGAGACACTTGAATTGAGGGCAAAGTTTAAAGGGGAAATAACAAGGGAAAATAGAACTAGGGATGGGGGAGTCCTATAATTCTTAACTGTGGATTTAATGTCTGCTTTATGTTCCTACCTGATTCTCAGGAATAAATTTAATGGTGGGTAGGTTGAATTGAATTGTAGGGCTTGATTTTGAAAAGGCTGAAGTTCTAACCTCACTCCACCAATTCTTTTTTTTTTTTTTTTCCCTGTTCATTATTTGGTTTTCTACACTACAGTTAGTCTCATAATATATTTCCCTATTCTAAAATGCAGTTACCGGGGCACCTGGGTGGCTCAGTGGGTTAAAGACTCTGCCTTCAGCTCAGGTCATGATCCCAGCGTCATGGGATCAAGCCCCGCATCAGACTCTCTGCTCAGCAAGGAGAGTGCTTCCTCCCCTCTCTGTGCTTGTCTCTCTGCCTACTTGTGATTTCTGTCTGTCAAATAAATAAAGAAAATCTGTTTAAATAAATAAATAAATAAATAAATAAATAATAAAATGCAACTACCAAGGAAAAATTACACTTCCTGATTTATGATTTCTTTAATGTGAAATGTGAATGATTTTTGAAAATCCTTTTCTGATAGAAAAAAAAACAAAAAAAAAACTCCATAACCTACTAAGTAGAGTTCAAAAATTTCAATCACACAAAATACAGTATATATCACTTCAAGTTAGTGCAGGGGTGCTGGGGTGGCTCTGTAGGTTGGGTGTCTGCCTTTGGCTTGGGTTGTGATCCCAGGGTTCTGGGATTGAGCCTTGTGTTGGGCTACCTGCTCAGTGAGGAGCCCACTTCTTCCTCTCTCTGCCTTTCCCCTCATTTGTGTGCTCTCTCTCTCTCAAATAAATAAAACCTTTAAAAAGAAAAAAAAATAATGCAATAAATATTGTTCATTCAAGTAACTATATTAAAAATGGAGAGATTTATTTATTTATTTTAATTTGTTAAACCATTAAAATAATAAATCTCTTAATTTTGGAATATCAAAATTATAAGAGACCATCACTTCCTTCTCCTCCTCTTCTCCTTCTTCTTCTCCTTCTTCTTCTCCTTGTTGTTGTTTTTGTTGTTGTTCTTCTTCTTCTTTCTTTTTTCTTAAGAGAGTGAGAGAAAGAATCTTAAGCAGCCTCCTGGAGCCTAATACAGGGCTCAATCTCACAACACTGAGATCATGACCTAAGCCAAAATCAAAATTCCCATGCTTAACAGACTGAGCCACTCAGACACACCCAGAGACCATCTCTTCTTGACCATCCTCAGAAGATATCAACTTTAGTGAACTTCACCTCTGTGTCATGATCGGATCTGGGAAGAGAAACAAGCAAATCTTATTATATGCGAATTAAATTACTGTGGAGTTCTGCTGAGAAAAGTTTATCCCTTAGCTTCATAACTTACTATGAAAGGGCTTCTTAGCCATTCAGTTCTCACATTCTTCATCTATAAAATGCAAATAGTATGAATGATGCTGAACAATGAAACATTTTCCACTGATGCTTATATAAGTAAGATTTTAGCTTCTAAACTCTGCCCCCTACATCCTTGCTAAACTCAAATTGACCAACCAATGGCTACTAAACTGAGTCTTACTGTCCAAGCATCCTGTTCTAAATTAAGAAAATCTGTTTCCACACACCTGAAATATTTTTTTAATGGAAGATTAATTGTCATACAATATTGTATTAGTTTCAGGTATATAACATAGTGATTCAATATTTTTATATATTATAAAATGTCACCACAATAAGTCCACTTACTATCTGTCACCATACAAAGTTTTCCAATATTACTGACTACATTCCTTATACTGTATATTATATTCCCATTCCCATATATTATTTCTTTTATAACTGTAAAATTGTACCTCTTCACCTGTTTTGTCCACCTTACCACTCCTTTCCCTTCTGGCAACCATGTCTGTTCTCTGTATCTATAAGTCTTTTTCTGTTTTTGTTGTTGTTGTTGTTGCTATTTAAGTCATTTTTTAAAATATTTTATTTATTTATTCATGAGATAGGGAGAGAGAGAGAGAGGCAGAGGGAGAAGCAGGCTCCCCACTGAGCAGGGAGCCTGATGCATGACTCGATCCCAGGACCCTGGGATCATGACCTGAGCTGAAGGCAGAGGCTTACCCATCTGAGCCACTCAAGTGCCTTGTTGTTTGTTTTATTTTGTAGGTTTTATGAACAAGTGAGATCCTACAGTATTTGTTTTTCTGTCTGATTTATTTCACTTAGCATGATATCCTGTAGGTGTATCCATGTTTTCACAAAAGGCAAAATTTTATTCTTTTTTTATGATTGTGTAGTATTCCCTTGTATATGTTAATTACATCTTCGTTATCCATTCACCTATAAATGGACATCTAGCTGCTTCCATACCTTACTATCATATATAATACTGTGATGAACAAAGGGGTGCATATGTCTTTTCAAATTATTGTTTTTTTTTCTTCAGATAAATACCTAGAGGTAGAATTGCTAGATTGTATAGTAGTTCTTATTTTTAATTTTTTTGAGGATGTTCCATACCATTTTCCATAGTGCTGAAATACTTTACATACCCACCAACAGTGCACAAGTTTTGTCTTTTTTCCACATCCTTGCCAACAATTTTCACTTCTTGTTTATTTGATACTAGGCATTCTGACAAGTGTGCAGTGATGAGGTGATATCTCATTCTCATTGTGCTTTTCATTTGCCTTTCCCTAATTAGTAATATTCAGAATCTTTTAATGTGCCTGTCAGTCATCTGTATTGTCATCTTTAAAAAATATCTATTTAGGTCTTCTGCCCACTTTTTAACCAGATTTTTTTTTTCTCATATTGATTTGACTGCTTTTCCGCTAAGGTCAGGAACACGGCAGGGATGTCCATTATCACCACTGCTATTCAACATAGTACTAGAGGTCCTAGCCTCAGCAATCAGACAACAAAAGGAAATTAAAGGCATCCAAATTGGCAAAGAGGAAGTCAAATTATCACTCTTTGCAGATGATACGATACTATATGTGGAAAACCCAAAAGACTCCACTCCAAAACTGCTAGAACTTGTACAGGAATTCAGTAAATTGTCAGGATATAAAATCAATGCACAGAAATCAGTTGCATTTCTCTACACCAACAACAAGACAGAAGAAAGAGAAATTAAAGAGCCAATCCCATTTACAATTTCACCCCAAACCATAAGATACCTAGGAATAAACCTAACCAAAGAGGCACAGAATCTATACTCAGAAAACTATAAAGTACTCATGAAAGAAATTGAGGAAGACACAAAGAAATGGAAAAATGTTCCATGCTCCTGGATTGGAAGAATAAATATTGTGAAAACGTCTATGCTACCTAAAGCAATCTACACATTTAATGCAATTCCTATCAAAGTACCATCCATCTTTTTCAAAGAAATGGAACAAATAATTCTAAAATTTATTTGGAACCAGAAAAGACCTCGAATAGCCAAAGGGATATTGAAAAAGAAAGCCAAAGTTGGTGGCATCACAATTCAGGACTTCAAACTCTATTACAAAGCTGTCATCATCAAGACAGCATGGTACTGGCACAAAAACAGACACATAGATCAATGGAACAGAATAGAGAGCCCAGAAATAGACCCTCAACTCTATGGTCAACTAATCTTCGACAAAGCAGGAAAGAATGTCCAATGGAAAAAAGACAGCCTCTTCAATAAATGGTGCTGGGAAAATTGGACAGCCACATGCAGAAAAATGAAATTGGACCATTTCCTTACACCACACACGAAAATAGATTTGCCTGAGTTCTTTATATTTTTGGTTTGTTAACCCCTTACAGGGAATATTATTTGCATATATCTTCTCTTATTCAGTATGTTGCCTTTTCTTTTTATTGATGGTATCCTTTGTTATAAAAAAGCTTTTCAGTTTTATATACACCCATTTGTTTATTTCTGCTTTTGTTGTCTTAACTTGAAGACACAGATACAAAAAAAAAAAATATTGTCAACACTGACATCAAAGAGATTACTGCCTGTTTGCTTCTAGGAGTTTCATGGTTTCAGGTCTTAATAAGTCTGCAATCCATTTTCAATTTCTTTTTGTATATAGTGTAAGAAAATAGTTGAGTTTCATTTTTATCACACCATTTTGATTAGTATAGCTTTGTAGTGTAGTTTGAAATCGAGCAGCATGATACCTCCACTTTCTTTTTTTTCCCCTTCAAAATTGCTTTGGCTGTTCAAGGTCTTTTGTAGTTCCATATAGATTTTAGGATTATTTTTTCTAGTTGTCTGAAAAACTGCCATTGTTATTTTGATAAATATCTGTAAGACAACAATCCTGAACTCTGTATGAAACTATAAGAGACCTTGGATATGTAAATTGCTTTGAGTAGTATGGACATTTAAACAATATTAATTCTTCTAATCCACAAACACAGTATATCCTTCCATTTACTTGCATTATCTTCAGTTTCTTTCATCAGTGTCTTCCAGTTTTTGGAGTACAGGTCTTTTACCTCGTTGGTTAAATTTATTTCACGTATTTTATTTTTTGCTACAATTGTAAATGGAATTGTTTTCTTAATTTCTCATTCTGATAGTTCATTATTAGTACATAGAAATACAACAGATTTCTGTATATAGATTTTGTATCCTACATCTTTTCTGAATTTATTTATTAGTTCTAAATGAATAATTCTGAGAACAAAACTAAACCTTGGCTGACCTTCCCCAGCTTATAAATCTGTATGCTAATTATTCCTTCACAATATCCACCTTTCAGTGTTCTCACATTGAGAAGTATTTAATGAAAGCTTAAACTAATTGATTTTGATTATTTTTTTTATTTTTTTCTCATCCCATAGATTTAATGCCTGAGAAATATTGATAAGGATAGAACATGACAAAAATTCTCCCTTATTATAGGCTGCTGTGGCTGGAAAGCTGGGTAAGTTCTTCACCTGTCTGGTATTCTACACTTCCGTGTTAGTTGCTGCTTAAGCCTTTATATCATTACTATTGTCATCACCATCCTTGAATGAGATTCCTCTCCTTGTTTTGTCACTGCTAAGATCCCTTAAGGTGAAGCAAGAGTGCTAGGATTTGATTAGGGGAGCTTATTTGTATTTTTCATTTCATTTTGTATGGAAGTTGGAAGACAATAGACAACTGTCAGCTGGAAAACTTACACCAACCTGGTGCCCTATTTGTATAGATGCCTACACTTCAATTATTTGAATGTTTCAAGGCATTTCAAAAGAAAATTCATAATTAAAATAGCCATTGTGAGGATCTTTTGGTTTAAAAAAATTTGTTTATTTGAGAGCTATCTTAAGACAAAAATGGTAGAAACCTGGTAGGAAGATTGCATAAGCAGATCTATCTAAAAGATAGATCACTCAAGAGAGAATTATTTTACTTAAATAAGCTGTAATAACTCTTCTGTGTGAGTTAGTTTGTGTGTGTGTTCAGGTTTCAAAATGAGCTTTCTGCTTGTTATATTTCTTTCTTGCAAAGGGAAGATAATTAGTGTGTAACAATGATAATTCCACATTTGTCTAAAATAAGCTCCTTAATTTTCCTCTATGGGTGTGTATAGGTGTTCTTCCATTTTTTTCCTTCTCTTTGGATGTTTTTCATATTAATCAGATTTTTTTATTATTATGGTTACAATCTAAGAACACATACATATCTAGATACACATTTAGGAGTTTAATAAATAAAACTAAATTATTATGTTGTTATATTTTACAAAAAAATGGTCTGTGTTTTAAAAAATCTTACCTGAGCATGTAACAAGAGAGCCTTGTTAGCTAGTTACTAGATGAGAAAAAGAACTCTCTATCTAAATAAGAGTACTTCTAAACATGGTCTAAAGAGTCGCTCACTTTAGTTTAAATATACTTATAAATTATATTAATAAAGAGTTTGTGTATTATTTCTGATAAGTGTATGAATCTGAACAAATTAGCATTATTTAATTATATTGATGTAAAGATCGTTGTCACCTTCTACATCTTACTATGTAAAATTAATTTCAAACTGCTTTTCTAGTATATGTAACACTAAGATTAAAATTCTTATTTAATTTTAATAAATTTTCTACATTGATTTCTGAAAGTCTAATGAATTATCATCGTTTTCACAAATATTTAGGATTCTGAAATATAAAAAATTGTGTTCAGGTAAACTTGTGAAAATGGATGTCTTTTAAGAAAGGTTAAGCTCAGGGCACCTGGGTGGCTCACTGAGTTAAGCATCTGTCTTTGGTTCAAGTCATGATCCCAGGGTCCTGGAAATCCAGTCCTGCATTGGGCTCCTTGCTCACTGGGAGTCTGCATCTCCCTCTGCTTCTGCCTGCTGCTCCCTCTGCTTTTGATTTCTCTCTCTCAAATAAATGAATAAAATCTTTAAAAAATTAAAAACATTAATTTCATGAATAAATTCTTAAAATATTGCAGATAAGAACAAAACTATTTCAGTTATAATTTTCATATTTTAATTAATTTTAAGACATTACACTAATGTAACATACTTTTTCAATGTAAGAAAATGTTATAAACTTTAGTGTCTACACTTTTTATTTACCCTATTCTTACACTTTTAAAATGTGCAAATGTCTTTTGATAATGCTCTATTTGTGTGTTTATTTTTCTTGTCACCTTAACATTTGTATAGTTGATTTAAAATATATGGTCACAAAGATAAAGAATTAAGGAGTTTGTGATTTTCTTTCCTCTAGTTTTCTCTGTCTTTGATTGGAAGAAACAATAATTGATAACTGATTAAAGGTGTTAATAAAAAAGTACTTGAGACTATGCTTAGTATAATAATTACAGAGAAACATGAATAGCTGCAATATAATAGATACAGTTTTTATATTTTTCAAAGAAATCATTACAGTTAGTTGATATCCAAAGTGTACTAAAAGTATGCATTGCTTTAATATGTTGATAAAGTCATTTACATGTTAAACTTAAAGTATGACTTACAAATCATACTATGGTTAACTGTGGTTAATATACCTTAATATAAAAACCATGAATAGGGGCACCTGAGTAGCTCAGTGGGTTAAGCATCTGCTTTTGGCTCAGATCATGAGGCCCGAGTCCTGGGATCAAGTCCTAGGTTGGGCTCCCTGCTCAGTGGAGAGGCCGTTTCTCCTTTTCCCTCTCCCTCTGCCACTCCCCCTGCTCATGCTCTCAAATAAATAAATAAAATCTTAAAAAAAAATGACAAAATTTTGATGTTTTTAGATTTTTTTTTTTTTTTTTTTTACTGGAAGAGATTATGTTGAGTGAAATAAGTCAAGCAGAGAGCATCAATTATCATATGGTTTCACTTATTTGTGGAGCATAACAAATAGCATGGAGGACATGGGGAGTTAGAGAGGAGAAGGGAGTTGAGGGAAATTGGAAGGGGAGGTGAACCATGAAAGACTATGGACTCTGAAAAACAATCTGAGGGTTTTGAAGGGGCGGGGGGGTGGGAGGTCGGGGTACCGGGTGGTGGGTATTATAGAGGGCACGGATTGCATGGAGCACTGGGTGTGGTGCAAAAAGAAGGAATACTGTTATGCTGAAAATAAATAAAAAAAAAATTCTTTATTTATTTTTAAAGAAAGAAAGAGAGTAGGTGGGGGAGGAGCAGAGGGAGAGAATCTTCAAGCAGACTCTCCGCTGAGAACTGAATCCAATGCGGTCTCCATCCCACAAGCCATGAGATCATGAACCAAGAGATCATGACCTGAGCTGTAACTGAGTTAGTTGCTTAACCAACTAAGCCACCCAAGTGCCCCTAACATTTTTATTTATTTTGCTTCAATATTAATATTTTTATTCATAAAGATAAGTATACAGATTTTTAATGTAAAATATTACTTGATAGATAGGAAATACTAAAATTTGTTTCTTTCTGTAAAACGAAGTTACTCTGCCAAGAAAATAATTTATGTTTTTAAAAGTTATGTTCCTAGTAATCATTGTTCCCAATGCTGTGATTTTCTGAAAACTATTTATTCTAGTTAACTTTTCTCAAATATGACTTTCTTACCTTAATACTAAATTCAAAAGAGTATGAAGGTTAATAGAATATGTTACCCCAAAATAGGAGTTCAGAACATGCCACTCCACAATATGCCATTTCAGTATATTATTTTCAGCTATAGTCCTTGGAAAACAGCAAATGCAAGTAGAGGCTTTCTCGGAATTCCTCATATCTGCCTAAAAATAGATTCTCCAAAAGGAATTCAATTGTTAGAATCTCCTCCCCTGGAGTTTGCTAGCCAGGGAAGAAGTTAACACTGCCCTCAGACAAATACTGTTATCAACTATCATATTTCCCACCTATTTCTCTAAAAGCCCATTCAGTTTTCCTAAAAACCACTTCCTCTTTTCAAGAGGCTTATACACCTCCAAACATTTTCCTTTCCCTATTAAGATAGTAAAAACTATCCTAAATTCTAAAGTTACTTCTTTGAATTATTCCTTTTTTTCTGGCTATCCCCTAATACATACATATGGTATACATGTTATTGAACTTCTATTGCCTTTCTCTTCTTAATTTTTTTTTTAGGAGTCTCAGCTAAGTACTCAGAGAGTAGAGGAAAAATGATTTTCCCTTCCCTATAGTAGGTACAATTATTAAGATACCCCTTATTTGTGTAACTCTTTTTGGGTTTCCTGGAATAGTCTTCAGGTAACAAGAAGACTTGCTTCTTTGCTTTTTAAAAAGAAGAATAAAAATAATTTAGTTTGTTATTCTCCAGTTTTTAAGTAATTTCTAACTACACTGAGAATTCTATCTTTACTAAATGGGAGGGGGGTTAACAGATGATGAGAGAAATGCAGTCCTCATAGATTTATTATGTGAAAGTAATATATATATATATATATATATACACACACACACACTTATAAATATACATATGTTTCAATAATTGCCTACTTCAATAATTGTATGCTTCTTAGTTTAAAAGATGCATACTCAAATTCAAGTATACAAACTGGTACAAAAACTGTCTATAAGTGAATTTTTGTTTCTAGATATTAATAATGTCTCACATGGACAATTAGTGGCAATTATTTATATATGTTTTATTATTACATCAAAGGCTCTTGAGATTGGTCAGTGTCTTCCCAGTTTATACCTGATGACTTCCAAGGTAATTATTGACTAAATCATTATGAGTTAGTTGCATGTTATTCCTTTACAAAGGATTCCTTACTTTTCCATGTTCTTATTGCTGGTTAACAAAATAATAGAGGCAAACTGACTAAAATCTCAAATTAGGATTGATAGGGCACTTTCACTTAAAATTTTTGAGAATAGTTCTACCACATTTTCCATCTGCCAAACTTATAACCCTGATAAAATTGTCAAGGTGAGACCTAGTAAGAACCAATGCATAAAGATCATTTGAACATTTGCAAATACATTTTAAATAATCGCATTCATCCAGTGGTTTTGTTTTCTTGGTTGGGACTAGGAAAAATAAGTGGGAATTAGGTGACATCTCAGATTCTATTAATGATCCTACTATGTTTCTTAGTAGAGTAGTCCCATATTTTATGTTGCCCAAAGTCTTAAATGTTTCTGTGTAACTAACTGCTAGCAAGAGATAATCTTGCCACCGCACAGATAATCAAAATACCATATTTTAGGCATCCCTCAAGAACCTTAATATCTGAATGCTTCTCCTTATCTCCTATTCCTAAATGCAAATTAAGTAGCTAATTGTTGTTAAACTAAGGTCCCATCTTCTTGTTCCTACATCCTGTGTCATGATTAGCATAACTCATTTTCCCCATATTTCTCAAGTATCTGAGCAATGAACAATTCTCAGTTCAATACTAAACTTTAAGTGGCCCTTTTCAATCAGCCCTGTAAATCTTTCGGCTACTTGCTCCCTGAAAAATACCCATTTTTAGCTGCTATCTATTCACACCATTCTTAAATGCTTGAGTTAAAGGCTTTTACTTGTTTCTTTTTCTTCTTTCAGTGTAATATTTACCTTATAGAATTGTTGTAAATGTAAAATATGTATGTAAATTTTTTAGCACAGAAAAGGCTTTATAGATGATCTTCCAAAAATGCTAGTAATACTGTTGCTACCAATAATTAAAACAACATCTGTAGCCTGATTTCACTGGATGGTACCAATGAAGTCTAGAAAAGTAAACAGTAAGTAATTAGGTAGCAAGTCAGAACAATTATAATTGTTTTTGAATATAAACAACTTTTTGAATATAAACCAAACCTAAAGAGGGGGCAACATTGCCAACATCAAACTGAAATAAAACAGCAGATTACTTTGGAGATTTTAAGTTATTATTTTCATTATAATATTGTACTGTGTTGCAGGTTTCAGGTCATTGTTTCTTTACTGATGGCCCTCCCTAAGTTTCCTACAGACATTTTTAAGGAGAGTGAATTTTATAGGTTAATTGTTTCTATGCCAAACCTGTAGAAATAAAGCAGGTCTTTCCTACCATATAAGCCTCTGACATTAGATTAGAAATAATAACAAAGTGATTTTTTTTCCTCATTGTAACAGGGAAAGTCTAAAAAATTATAGTGTTTTTTTTCCATTTTATCTTATTTCTTTTCAGTGTTCCAAAATTCACTGTTTATGCACCATTCCCTTGTCCCTTGATACTAAGTTTTGTAGTGTTAAGTAAAAGACTTGCAGATTTTTGAGAAAATGTTTAGATTCAGAGAGTGGATTCACTTTTAAAATTCTCAAGGAAACTTAGTCTCTGAAACTCCAAACCTCTAAAAGGCCAACTTTGCCTTGAGGGCACAGACCCATTAGCACTTGTTCAGGGTCCCGTTCTTTTCCCCAGAGAAGATCAGGCTTGGCAAAGAAGAAATCAGTGATCATTAATTCTTTGCATTTGTAAGAGAAGTTGCTTCTGAACTTCATTCTTAACTCAGTCCACTTGAGATCTAGATTTCTTAAGTGAATTGACCTTGACTGTGATAGCCAGAGTCTTTATAGACCTGTACACCAGTTCAAGTTTTAGAGAGGTTGGATCTGTTCTTAGTGGAGTTATCTCTTGACTTCAAGAGGTAAATGACAGCTAAATTTACTAGGGCAAGCAGTTTCGAAAGGATCTTTTGAATTTGATTGTCTGAAGATTTACGGGGAAATGTTACCTGTAAATCTTTTTATTATTAATTAATTGTAATATTTTTATTTTATTTTATTTTATTGTAATAACTTTTATTATTAATTAATCCACATATGTAAGTGGATTGAGTTAATTTAGATTATTCAAATTATTTAGATAAAGTGACTACAAATTAAACAGTAAGGTTTTTTGTTTGTTTAAAAGTACTAAACTTTGTTTAGGTTTTGTGATGCTAACAAAATTTGTTAGCTTCTCTCTTACATGATCATAATTAATTGCCTTCTTTCCTGTAAATGCATACTATTCCTTCATTGAAAGGGTGAGGATTTTTTTTTTTAAAGATTTTTATTTATTTATGACACAGAGATAGCGAGAGAGGGAACACAAGCACAGGGGAGCTGGAGAGAGAGAAGCAGGCTCCCTGCTGAGCAGGAAGCCCATATGGGGCTCGATCCCAGGACCTTGGGATCATGACCTGAGCCGAAGGCAGATGCTTAACTGACTGAGCCACCCAGGTGCCCCAAGGGTGAGGATTTTTCACTATCTTTGAATGTAGACTGACCTTGGCAGCTTGCTGGACCAATAGATTCCACAAATGACAGTGTAGCTAGGTCATAAGCAGTTTTACAGCTTTTGCTTGGACCTCTTGGGATGTTTTTTCTTGGAAAACTTGTACTAGGAAACATAGCCAGCATATTAGAAGTTGGAATAATTCAAGCCATTTAGAAGAAAAGATACCATGTGGAGAGAGAGAAAAGCTAAGAGACAATAAGGCACTAGATTTAAGAGTTAAAAAGTTATCTTTTTTTTTTTTTTAAGATTTTATTTATTCATTAGGGAGAAAGAGAGAGAGCAAGCACAAGCAGAGAGAGAGAGGCAGAAGCAAACTCCCCACTGGAGCTGAAAGTCCAAGGCAGAGCACAATCCTAGGACTCTTAAGTTCATGACCTGAGCCAAAGGCAGACACTTAGCCATCTGAGCCATCCAGAGGCCCTTTATAAGTCCTCTTTTAAGTGGATTCTGCAGCCTCAGCCACAACAGAAACCCAATCCCCGAGTCACAAAATTGTGAGCAAAATAAAATAGTCACATAGTGACTAAATGTTAGGCTGATTTTAATGAGATAGATAACTGTGAGAGAATTTGGTAGTCGGTCTAATTCTATAATGAAAACTAAAACAAGTTGCATTGCTTTGAGATTGTCAGAATTGTCAGGGCTTTGAGAATGCTTCTGAAGGTTATTTTGAAAGTGAGTGAGGAAATGTTATTGAAGCCTAGAGAAAAGGGGACTTTATAATATAGTAGAATAAATTTTGGCAATAATGTCACCTCTGGTAAAGTGGAAAACAGAAAGGATAAATAAATAAGACTTTGGGGGCACCTGGGTGGCTCAGTAGGTTGAGTCTTTGCCTTAGGCTCAGGTCGGGATCTCAGGGTCCTGGGATCAAGCCCTGCATCTGGCTCTCTGCTCAGCAGGGAACATGATTCCCCTTTTCTCTCTGCCTGCCTCTCTGCCTACTTGTGATCTCTTGCTCTATCAAATAAATAACTGAATAAATAAATAAATAAAATCCAAATAAATAAATAAATAAATAAATGGATCAAGTAGCTTTTGTTCTGGCTGGGGAAATTTCCAGGTAGTATCTAGAGTGTTCCAGTTGTCTCTTCTAGATGCCTGTTTATAAAATAGAGAAGAGAGGTCAACTAAAGGAAGAACTGTACCAATTTTGAGGAGAATTGAAAAAAAATATACAAAGGACCTAGGACTTGCTTGTTTTGGAAAATTTTCACCTCCCTTACCTCTTAGCTAACAATTAGCAGCATAAAAAGTAGTCTCACAGAAAGAATCCAATTTAATAGGATACAAACAGAGTAGGCTTCAGGGTCAATTTTATAAATGAATGGCTCCAAGATCCTGTGTTGATCCCCTCTGGAAGACATAAGGCCATCCCTGTTAGGACTTCTTAGAATCTTACAAGAGTATTCTTATACTCCCTCTGCCATAAAAGGATGCCTTTAATAATCTTAAGGACATGCCATACTGAGCCTTTTAACTAAACAAAAATACTTGTAAGAATATTAAGGGAAATATTGCATTGCAACTTGACTTTTGAACCAAGGCAGAGGAGAGCTTGTCCTGAAAAGAAATGTGGATATGATTTTCATATAATGGAGTGGATTAAAATCTGATACACTACAAGTTCACAAAATCTTCAACACATTATATCAGCTTAGATGAAAAGGAGCAGCGATAATATAAAATGCAAATAAATCTTTGAGCTCTTAAACTTCTTTGTATAGGAACAGCCTGAAAAGCTTATTTCGTTATGATTATGGTCTCTAATTCTTATGGGAAGGAAGGATGGGACCAAGAACTCACAACGTGGAACAAAGAGACAAGGACAATTGTCACTGGAACCATAATCAAGAAATTAGAGACATGGACCAGTGGCTATAAAAGTGACTAGAAGATAAACTATACTAAAGTAAAAAAATATCCTCTTTATCATAGAGAGAAAAAAGCTAATACACACAGAAACACCAACTAAATGAGAAAGTCATCTAAGAAATGGATCATCTAGCCCTAGTCATGCTAATGAAACTGTCTAGCTGAGCCCTCTTAATGTCTGATCCATAAAATTATAAGCAAAGTAAGATAGTTGTTTTAACACACTTAAGATTTGGAGTAATTTATTATACATCAGTAAATAAATGTGTAATTGGAGCTCACCTTTCTTTACCACATTTAGTATAATTAGTATGATTATGAATTAATCTGGGTTTTTCTCTTGAATCAGTAAATGAATGTAAGATTTAAATCAGAGCTGTAATCCTCAACCCCTCAGGGTCTCACAGCATAAGCAAAGTTACTATATGTTCTCAACAAAGTAGTGTCAATTAATAAGCTACTCGAATTTCTGCTTTTGAGAAGTCATTCTTAACATATTTATTGGTTGATAATTCTTATCAACCTAAAGATAGGCCCTTTGATAATTATTTGGAATTTGGTGTTTACTATGTTCCAGGCACAGTTTTAATATCCTCACCGTAACCATTGTTGATATTATTATTGTTGAAATTAGGTTCCTGGGAATAGGTTAGCAAGAAGAATGTTTATAAGAGACTGCTCTTAAAATCAACATCTCTGAATGGAAGAAAATTGAAGCAGGAGTGAAGAGAGGGAGATGACTTGACATGTACTTTCCCCAGCAGTGTTGGTTCACACCACGGAGAGCACTGGAGTTGACTTCATCAATTCAAATCAATCTAGTGCTTTCTGAGACTATTATAATTATTTATTATAGTTATTTGTGAATTCCAAATTAATTTGACAAGACCAACTAGTATAAACCTTAACAGAAAAGTTGATAAATTCCTACCCAAAAAAAAAAAAAAATCACAGAACAGTCCCAAAATATGCAAGTGAAAAGAACAATTGAATACCAAGATTTATGATTTTAAAATAACTTCTGTGCAATATTTTCTAATTTAAAAAGAATTAATAAAATTGCTTGCAATCTGGAATGCTGCAGCTTATTTGTAATAAATTTAAAATTATTACCACTTTCAGTCAATTGTCTCTATGTATTTTTATAATTAAGAAAACAGTATGTAGTTCTGAGTTACCTGGAAATCTCAGGATTGGACTAATTAATAATTGTGTTAATATCCTCAATCCTAACTTTTAAACATATGGAAATACATAAAAATTCAGCTCAGTATTTTCAGGCTTTTTACGTTTATTCAAAGAACCTTTTAAAAAAGTTATATTTCCAACTTAAAAAATTTTGAATAAAATTTTTTGAATATTTATTTTTAAAGTGTTGCCAAATTTGGATGTGGCAAGTTTTAGGCCACCTCAGTAGAATTCTGTTTCACTATATAATATAAATTTATACAGTTAAAAAATAGTAACAATAACAAAGTTTTTTTTTTTCCTCAAAATATATGGTAAGGGACAGTTATAAAATTTCCAAATTAAAACTTGTATCTTATTTAAACTCTTATCGATCATTCAATTTGTTTCCTTTCTTCTTTGTACCAATAAATTTCATTGTATTCTTGTAATATAGTCTTGTCTACAAGCTTTATATTCAATAATTAAAAGTCTCTAAATCTAAAAAAAAAAATGACTTTTTTTGATTTCTTGTTCAGTGAATTCTTTGAAGATTTCCAACTCATTTTGAAACAAATGTGATCAAATGTAGAGGAATCACTTATAAAAAGTTCAATAGAATTATAGTCTACTCACATTAGTTTACAAAATACCTTTTTGTAATTTTGAACCTTTCTAAAATTTAATTGATGCCTGGCAGAGAAGTGTGAAAGTGTGTATTGGCATGCTAAAGAAATGATGATGGTGATGATGATAATGATTAAACATCAGCTTCATTACAAAAAGTTATGTGTTTTAGCTTATATATGCAAATTTTGACAATTAATAAATTCTATTTCAATTGCAAAAATATTACTGCTCATTTGGATGCAATTATGAATTATTCATTCATGAACAATTTCAGCAACACTGACTATGTAGAATTTGTAATTTAGAGAAAAAAAGTTCTTACCATAATTCTGTGAGTCACCAAAATTTGTTTTGTTAGTGTTAATATTATTACTGATAGTATTACTGCATATACAGTGAATATTATTGATTTACAACTTTTAAACTGAATTTATAGAACTTTAAAACTATGCTCACTGAACTTCCAAAAGCCTTACTTTAATTTATTGGATAAAACATTACATTATTAATTTTATTATTTTTTAAAGATTTTATTTATTTGAGAGAGAGAGCAAGTGAGTGAGAAAGCATGAGCTAGGTGAGGGGCAGAGGGAGAAGCAGGCTCTCCACTGAGCAGGGAGCCCAATGTAGGTCTTAATCCTGGAACTCCAGGATCATGACCTGACCCAAAGGCAGATGCTTAAACAACTAAGTCACCCAGGCACCCCTAAATTATTATTTGAATAATCTTATATGTTTTTCTATTTGAAAAATCTGTTAATATGAATCTGACACAATCTTTGTGAATAGCTTCTGTTGCTAATGTAATTGATGCACTAGGAATAATTAAATTTTTAAAAATATTTTATTAAAAACAAAAACCTGGAAGTCAAAAAGGCCAAAATTAATTTGGAAGAATAATTATGTATTAAGAAGTAAGTCACAATTTATAATGATATGGAAATGCATATTCTGCAATTACATATGTTAAAATATAATTTTTCATGTTTTCAGGTTTCATACAACATTTCTGTTTATTATAAGTTTGTTGAAAAATAGAAATTTAGTTCTTAATTTTTATTTGCTTTTATTATAAGTTTTTTAACTACTGACACCTGGATGCCAAATTAAAAAAATGACATCAAACATATAGTAAACCATGACAGATTTACACATTCATGTAATTGACTAAATTGCTTTTACAAAAACATTTGTATTTTTCTCTATATTTTCCATGGTGGTGTTACTCACTTTATTTCCCACATATGTTTCACATATGTCTAATGTATAATTTTCCACATTTCCTACTGACTGCACTAACTGATAGCTTTGCAGCTTCCTGCATCTCAACAAGCTGTAGGCTAGGCCAATGCAGAGTTGGCTGGTACAGGTGGTTTACAAGGCTATCATGTTTGAATAATTTCTTACTACTATATAAGGAATTGGATGCTCCTAGCTTATCCTATCCCTTAGCACTATATTTTTATCAGGAAGTGCCCTCAGGAAAAGAATGATGAGTTATCTTTGCACATTTACAAATTTAATCATATGTTAAATTGATAACTCTCACTGCACATATATCATATACACTACTAGATGATGCCAGTTGATGAGAGGAATAATTAAACATCTACTAAACCCATCCTGGATTATTTCATCTAATTCTTAATACTACTACTTCATTAAAAAAAAAGAAAAGAAAAATTCGGGATAATTCCGAAGGTGAACAAATGTTCTTCCAGGAAAACAGACATAAACTAGAACTTTACAAGGCAAACAGAAAATCCCATCAGACTATTTATTAAAAAAAAAAAAAAAAAAAAAAAAAAAAAAAAAAAAAAAAACCAAAAAAAAAAAAAAACCCCTTAAGAATATCTTAACTGTTTGTAAAGCTATAATATTGAAGATAGATGAGATTTAGTCAATATATGTTCTCAGAAATTGAACAAAGGGGAAGGGCTAAGAACTATGAATTTAGGTTTTGGCTAAAGGAATGAAATACATTCCAACATTGGAGCTATCCAAACATAAAGTTTAGTATGTTGAAAATTAATATTTTGTATTTGTAGAAACACTCAGATAGAGGATAGATGAATATCCACTATTAATGTTGTGGAGGAGATTCCTAATTTGGGTAGGAGTTTGGAAACGGTGCTCTTTTCATAATCTACAGGTCTTTATTACCTACAATGAACAGTAATGTGCATTGGTATCCCACTACAATGAAATTTACTTTACAGTGGATTCAGTAAGTTATTCAACTATGGCTTCATGCTAAAAGGTAATGAGGCAATCAAATGAACCTATTCTAATTTGTCCTGTTTATGGAATCACCTTATAGCATGGAAAGCCAAGGACAGAAAAAGGGCATGAAGCTCAGTGCAGAAAATGGCAGAATTAGAGAGAAATACTGGTAATTAAATCATTATGAAATAGTGAACTGAAATATTTCTTTTACTATGAAACACAATTCAAATTTTGTAACTTTATTCTCAGTGCCAATATGTAGTCATTATTAACGTTGCCAAAGTTGTTTATTTATCACCCACAGGTACGTGGTCCTGTGGTACCATTCAGGTACTAGGTCTTGAATGAAGAAAGTCCCTCTCTCTCTATATATATATATATTTTTCCCCCCTATCCTCTTCTAGGCTCTCTGCCAGGTGGTGCTCTTTGATTTTTCAGACATAGCATATAAAGATTTGAGGAGTGAGTATGTGTTTTACTTTTCTCAATATGGATACAAGAAATATATGTTTTATTGTTTTAATTTTGGATTTGTACACACAATATTTCTTGAAACTCATAAAATATTTTTTTAAAAAAAGATATTTTGATTTATTCTAAAATATATTAAAGATCCAAAATTATTTAAGTACCACAGTTCTAATATGTTCTAATATATTTATATTCTTATATATACTAATGGTTATGTACTGAATGTGTACTTACAAAATTCATTTGTTGAAATCTTAACCCCTAAATGTGATGGTATTTGTTGTAAAGCCTATGATTGGTGATTAGTTCCTCTGGATGGAGTCCTTATGAATGATTAGTGCCTTTATGAAAAAGACCACAAAGAGCTTTCTAGCACTTTCTTGAATGAAGAACATATCTAGAAATTGGCAGTCTATGAACCAAGAATCAGACCCTCATCAAGCAACAAATTTGCTGGCTCCTTGATCTTGGACTTTCCAGACTCCAGAACTATGAGAAATTTCTGTTGTTTGTAATCTACCCAGTCTAAAATAATTTTTTATAACAGCCCTAATGGTCTGAAGCCCTAATATTTTATCTATACTATAATTATGGTATAGAAATCACTTGTACCTTCAAAAAAAACTTCTGTTCTTTCCCTCCTAAATTATCATGCAGCATATGATATTAGAAACCACTATATTTATAGATACTAATATGTTTCTTTTTAAAAAAAATATTTTACTAATTTGAGAGAGAGAGAGCACACACAAGTTAGGGGAAGGGCAAACGGAGAGAGACAAGCAGACTCCCTGCTGAGCGTGGAACCCAACAACATAGTGCTTGATCCCAGGACCCTGAGATCATGACCTGAGCCAATGTCAGTTGCTTAATCGACTGAGTCAACCAGGTGTCCCATAGAAAAGTTTCATGAATAGTCACAGATTTCCAACTTCCCTTCCATTGCTTGACCTTCCTTTCCAACATCCAAATATACCCAAAGACTTTCAAAGATAAAGATCTTTCTTGGACAATAAATATTATAAGTTATCTAGCCAAACAACTTTCTCCTTAAATATTTAATCTTTTTGTGCTTTGGTGAGTGCTGTGAAGTGTGTAAACCTGGTGATTCACAGACCTGTACCCCTGGGGATAAAAATATATGTTTATAAAAAATAAAAAATTAAAAAAAAAAGACACAGAAAAAAAAAATTTAATCTTTTGATTTTTAACATTTTTGAACAACTTAAAAAGTTCCAAACAAAAAAATCTAATTATTTGTATGAAATTTTTAAATAGTTGAAGACAGAAAAGATGCTGCTTTCTCATCTCATGATTCTTTCTCCTTCTCTTAATGGTGCAGTTCAATCAATAATTCTCCCATGAGATTAAGAGTCACTTATGGTTTGTCTCCCTCCCAATCAGATCTTGTTTCATTTATTCTTCTCCTACCCACTTAAGCCCCCATGTTGCATCACCACTTCCTCATATCAGGGAGATCATATGATAGTTGTCTTTCTCTGCTTGACTTATTTTGCTATGGGGGGAGGGGGTTTGGGAGAAGGGGGTGGGATTATGGACATTGGGGAGGGTATGTGCTTTGGTGAGTGCTGTGAAATGTGTAAACCTGGTGATTCACAGACCTGTACCCCTGGGGATAAAAATATATGTTTATAAAAAATAAAAAATTATAAAAAATAAAAATAAAAAAAAATAATTCTCCCATGGCACAATTTTTGGTAAGGCACTAAATTTGTGGTAATTTATTACACTAGCAATAGAAAACAAATACAGTCTGCAAAAGCTGAATTATAATGATCTATTCTGTTGTCTACAAATCTACAAATGAATTTTAATAGTTGCCTTCATTTTATTTTATTGACCCCCTGATAATCTTGTCCAAAATGGACATTAAGTTTTCCAATCAATGTTTTGTGTAATCCACTTTGTTCCTCATGAAAATTGGAACATTTGCTCATCTTCAGCTTTTATTATCATTTTTTCTTGACGTAGCAATCCTCGTATGATGACAACAATAATTTGGGCAATAATGCTATACCCTAGTTCAGTACATTGGAATCTAACTTGTTGAGATAATTAAATGTACTTTGATTTAGATTCATTTTATAATCAATATACTTAGATTGTTTTCCATAAATAATACTGCTTCAAGTTTTTTGTTTGTTTGTTTGTTTTGGTATATATTTTTTTCAGGGTGAGTATCATTTTAAACAGGAAAAAAAAGAAAAATAAAAAATAAGAGTTGAGTCATTCAGCTTCCACCATTTTATACTATCAGCAGCATACCACCTGAAATGAGCAATCAGCTGTACTTTTCTTGATATTTTTCTTCTTCTAAATTTAATCAGTTACTTGATTTTTCTATTCAAGTCTTTTTCCATTATATATTAGGCTTTAGTAATTTTTTTTAAGATTTTATTTATTTTTTTTTGATAGAGAAAGATCACAGGTAGGCAGAGAGGCAGGCAGAGAGAGAGAGAGAGAGAGAGGGAAGCAGGCTCCCCGCTGAGCAGAGAGCCCCATGCGCGACTTGATCCCAGGACCCTGAGATCATGACCTGACCCAGAGGCAGTGGCTTAACCCACTGAGCCACCCAGGTGCCCAGGCTTTTAGTAATTCTTATATTGGTATTAGATGTCTCTTCAGCTCTTTTATTTATTTTATTTTGTTTATTTTGTTTTATTCATTTATAAAATATGTGGATTTTTAAATTTTATTATTTTTTTTCTTTACAGTTAAACTAGATAGGTTTTTCTGTGTCTATATGGTTTTTCCTATAATAGATTCATTCAAAATTTTGTGGTCTCAATTTCACATTTAGAACTCTCTCTTAACTTGCTGAACTTGTTTTTCACTTCTGGAGACTATTTTATCCTTGAAAACTAAATTTCAAAAGCTATTCTCTGACTGTCCCAAACAGAATACCATTGCATTGTATTCATGATATTTCTTTCCTTTATGTAACATTATTTATTAAATGTTCTCTTTTATTAGAACACATTAATTATTTAAATAAGGTAAATCATAGTAAATTTAGGAAAAGTGATGAGCAAAATATGCACAGGAGAAATTTGGAAGACTATGAGTCGTCCATCCTGCCTGCTAGAATTTAAAGTGTATTTCCATTTAAATTTCTCAAGACTATTCAAAGTTTTCATAGCTTTTGTTTATGTTTCTGTCCTTCCCAAATCTAAAAGAAATATTGAGATTTTTTTTCCCCCTTTGGTCATGAAATTGTTAATGTTATTTACGGTTGCGAATCTGAAAATTTACAGAGCTTTTTTTGATTCATCTTGTTAAGTATTTCATGAAAATATATTCTTCCTTCATGCTGTTGCTGCTATTCTTTTTTTTTTTTTTTTTTTTTAAAGATTTTATTTATTTTATTTGACAGAGAGAGAGATCACAAGTAGGCAGAGAGGCAGGCAGAGAGAGAGGAGGAAGCAGGCTCCCTGCTGAGCAGAGAACCCGATGCGGGGCTCGATCCCAGGACACTGAGATCATGACCTGAGCCGAAGGCAGCGGCTTAATCCACTGAGCCACCCAGGCGCCCCATGTTGCTGCTATTCTTGATATTGCATGAATGTAGCCACTCCTGAGAACATTCTCAGAAGTTGTTGCAAAACTTTTTTAAGTAAAAAAAAAAAAATTGTAGAGCAATGCAGGGTGATAATCATGATTTATTTCCACTTTTCTAAGAAAAACTAAAAAATGCCACCAAACTTTCAAGGTCACTCAGCAATCTTTTCACATATAATAATATTACCTCTAGTGTTGGAAAAACAAATATGTTGATAAATTAAGAATATTGAATAGTCATATTTTTCAACACAAATAATAATGTTGCAGTTCTATCATTAGATCATATCATTCATAGAAATATATATTTTTTAATTTATATCTATTTATTTTTGCAATTATATGAAACTATTAATATAAATTTGAGTTAAATTTCCATGTCTATGTCCAATTTCAGAGACACTGTTACACATTTGGAATATCTCTAATCCGTAAACAGTGATATTTATAGGGCTAACAACTGAAAATATTTTCTAACTCTCAGTCAGTTTTTTCTTCTTTGAACTTATAGGAAACATTTCACATCACATCATTTCTAGTTGCCCTCCTGAAGAAAACCCAAAGCTTTACTTAATAGCCAAAGGTAATATTTATTTAAGTCTAGATTTTTATGTCACTTTTTATATTCAGCTTTTTTCCTCAAAGCATACTACATTTTGGATATCCCATATCCTATATTCAGAAAGATACCTGTTTTCTTGCTAGAACAGTTTACAAAACTATCTAATGCAAAGAAGATCTCTATCTTAGAATGCTGTATACATATATCTCTTAAAACACTATCTGTTGAAGGAAAAAAAAATTCTGCAAGACTATTTTCTTTCGAGTTCTAAAGAAGTGTCTGCAGCTGATCAAGATGAGAGACAACTATATGTTCTTGGGAGGTTTGTGAGCTGTATTATAAACCATGGACTTCTAGAAGGTGTGATTCATACATTGTACTGTCAGATCAAAATAAGGTTTGGCACATTAAATATATGTTGGTTAAATCAGCAAATAAATGATTTGTTTTGGTTCTGATTTCCTGCTGTCCCTTTAATGAGCTTTCTGTATTTGAATGGCCTCTTTAATCTCTTTACCCTCCTCCCATTTTTTTCCCTTCTTAAGATTGATGAACCTTTGAGAAGTGCAAATTATTTCAGTTTGAAATGACAGATAAATCTCAAGATGCAAATTTGACTAAAATGATTTTATATGTAAACATGTTATATAGATTTAAGCACATTTACGTTAATCTTTACAGAAATATAATCTAAAGGAGGAAAGGTGGTAGGGATTTTGTACCTTGCAGTGCAATTTCCTCTTGGTGATCTATTGAAAGTCAGCTCTTGACATAAGGGTTTCTAAAAATAACAATAAATAAATAATAAGTAAATAAATATTTAGAAAAAAGCATGTTTTTTTCTTTAAAAACACAAAATCAAATTTGACTATAGCAAAGATCAGAAATCAAGTATACCTACTTCACAATAACTCCTACCTCTATTTAAACTCTTCCTTAATAATAGCTACATATGCACATATATTTATTCCATAGTTATTAACACTGATTTCTAAGTTTTGAATTCTATTTTTTGAAATATTTCATGATCACTTTGAATATATAATGACCATTAACAGTTTCTGTGTGCATCATTATGTTCGACATTATTTGAAAGAGCATAAATAGATATGTCTTTTCTAAAAATAATAGTATATTAGGCATTCTGGGTCCCAGTAAGATAACATAAGGTTCATCCTACAATGTTATAATTACCTGAAATTTGAACTCTCTCAGAAACTTTTAGCCAACATTATCTGTTTGATGCTTTGTTTAATTCAATGAATTAATCTATAGTTTTGAAGGAAGTTAACTATGTATAAATGGAAATTGACTACTCTGGAAATCTGTACATGTTACAGAGTCTATGACTATAATTTCAAAACGAGACATGGATGTGTTCATAAATAGGAGATATGAGTATGTAAGTTTGCTAATGGAATAACCTAAAATAAACATCCACACATGTCCATGTTTATTAGGTTAAGAAGAGATCAACTCATTTTAACATTCTGGAGTCCAGTCTTACAAATTTAATTTACTTCCAAGTTGCACTGGATTCCAGCTAAGCACTATTTGTTCTGACAACCAAGTGGGAAAAATCAATCTTTTTGAAATAATGGAGAAGACCATTTTGGAAAAAAACCCAAAAAAATAAAAAACAAAAAAAACAACTATCTAATATATTTATTTCTACCATTTCTACCAGTTGTCACTCTAAAGATGTTATTTATAGTGAAATATAATTAGTTCACTTCCAGTGATGATAATTTAGCTTCCTTATTATTATTATTATTCTTTTACACTACGGCTTATCTCCTATTTCATGTGTTGGCTCAATTTTCATGGTAATATCTTTATAATGATCAAAAGAAATGGCACAGTTAATGGGGTTATCAGTACAACTATAGACTGTTGCCAAAATCTTTTGGCACAAAATCAGTTGCTATTACTGTGTCCAATATATTTTCATATATATCATGACATATAAAGGAAGAGAGCAACACCTTTAAGATCGAGAATTAAAAAGACTAAATAGCATGATTATACATGCAAAACTTTATAATTGTTAAAGCGGTTACTATTTTTTCCTATTTACACATATTTCTCTTCAAATAAATCAAGGATTATAGTAGGTGAGGATATTTGATATTAAAAATAATCAGATAAAATAACATTTACTTAATTCTATTAAATATTAATCAGAGGGAAATATTTTCTTATTTAATAAACTGAAAAGAATTACCATATTAACAGATTCTTTTATTACTCATTTTTGAGAAAGTAAGAAATAAAAGTTCAGCTCCCTTAGGTTTTATCAAGCATGGGGCAGATTGGGAACAGTCACAGAGGCTTTCCTCCGAGAGCATAAGGAAGGAATCATTCCTGTTTATGTGATTGATGTTTTAGAATCCAATCAAGAATAAAGAGTCTTAAGTCTAAGGGAAAAAAAGCGAGAAAAAAACCATTTCAGAAAATGTAGCAGATGTTTGTTCACTTTGAACAAATAGGAAAGCAAAATCTTAGGGGAGATATTGATAATAAGTTAGTTATCTTAATTTTATCTTAGATCATTAGGTTTAATCAAGCTAGTTGCAAGCAAGGATGCTTTCTTTTTGTGCTTCCTGCTGATCTACTGAATCCTTGTAATCTTTTTTTATGCCACAACTCAGTTGGAATTCTTGTCTGAAGCCATATTACTCGATGCAGGAAAGGGCTTTTGAGAAAATAGGATAATGTTATTCACATTGAAGCTTTGAACTATTTTTTTTCCAAGAGGGAATTATTGATTGTGTCAGCATCCTTCACACTACATTGCAAAGATTCAATGTGTAACAACAATTCATTCTATAAAGGAACACAGGACATGATTGCCCTGCCTCCCACCCTATTAGTACTTTAACATTGGACTTTATTACCCAGCTGTTTTGACATACAAATCATCCCAATTGGTTTCTAACTATATAAACTATATTTCTGTATGCTGCTGTCATATTATTTATCCTATTACATTCACAAATCTTATTTAGGTATTGAAGTGTTTGACCAGATCTCTTGATATAAGGTTAATTAGAAAACAAAACAAAACAAAACAAAAAACAACCCAAAACAGTACCTATCCATGATCTGGTTCAAAACTAGAACTTATTGCAGCTTATATGAAAGACCACTTTCAACAGAGTGCAAAATCGAGGGCACATAAAATCTGCATGTCAGTGATAAACATTTCTCATGGCTATAGTTTTCAAGATTTTTTTAAAGGATGGGGTCATACTTTGAGTAAATGATTAAAAAGAACTATTTTGCATTAAAATGTGTACCTATAATAGCTTGTATGCAAGATAGAAAAGTATTAGAACTTATTTCTGTATCCAAAGTATACTTCTCTATGATGGTAATGAAAATTCAAAATAAATTTTAATTGGTTTTATGTTTATTTATTAATTATATGTCTATGTGGTTTTAAAATTTAAAAAATCCTTTGTATTCCAGAATTTGAGTCACTCCTTTTCAAAGGCCCTTTACATATTTCCTCTTTATATAGGCTAGAAATTTATTAGCTTTAACATTTTTTATAGTAATTCATAGTTTAACATAGTATTCTCAATTCTATTAATGTTTTAGAAAAAATATATTATCATACTACTATACCAGGTAACATAAATGACAAAGATTAACAGAAAATTCCCACTTCCTCTCATGGGATATATAAAGTCATGAAAAAAATCAATAGAATTTGTAAACTTTCCTAATAATTCACCCAAAATTTCAAGATTAAATGGCTAGTTTTAATAAAAGGAGTGAAGTTGGAGGTGTTAAATGAACCTTATTTTAATCATATAACCATTACTTAGTGTTATAGAAGAGAATAAGTAATTTCAAGAGATAAAATTTCAAGAAATATTTACACTGCACCTTTTGGTTGTGTATGTGGTTCTGTTTGCATATGTGAGAAAATATTAAAGATTTCAGAGACTGTATGTCAGATCAAGAACATGCTTTTGCTAGGAGATTGGACATTCATTCTTGAGACAGCCAACTAAAATATTTTTCAGGCAATATAAAAGCTTTACTGGGAAATTACAATTTAAAATTTAATTAATTTACTTGTTTTAATATTTATTTTTATTTAGGACAGCTAGTAATAGTTAATTTTGCTAAAATAAAGTTGCATTTTATTTTATTATATTTTAAAGATTTTATTTATTTATTTATTTGACACGGAGAGAGGCAGGCAGAGAGAGAGAGAGAGAGAGAGAGGAGGAAGTAGTCTCCCCATTGAGCAGAGAGCCTGATGCGGGGCTCAATCCCAGGACCCTGCAATCATGACCTGAGCCGAACAGAGGCTTTAACCCACTGAACCACCCAGGGCCCCTAAAGTTGCATTTTATTTTACTTATTTACTTCACATGTGTGATGATGCTCTAAAGTAAATGAACTATAGATAAAATGTTATTCAAAATGACTACTGTCATAAACATATGACCCTGGGTCAAGGTTCTATTTATGATGAGAAGATACAGTCTAATTCATTTAACAACATGCTCAACACAGAACTCGCTTCTAACTTTTAGTTAGCTAGCCCAAGGGCAAATTTGTATATATCTTTTTTGTAGTAGGAAAATATACAATCTCTGTTGTAACACCTCCTAAGACAGAAACTATTTCACAAAACTGTCAGAACCTTTTCAAATATCCCATAATGATTTCTTCCTACATGTGATTCACATAAAATGTTAGTTCATTATATCGAATCACAGCTTCTACTAAAGTGACACTTCTCACCACATTTTTATACGCACCTTAAAAACCCTTAGTTTTCTCTTAACCCAAACTGTTTTCTTTATACATATTCCTCTAACATGTTCTATATGTTTCCATAGATTCTTCTATTTTTATTATTAATCTAGAATATTCACGTATGGATTGATGTATATAAAATATGAGATTCAGAACTCAACAAATCCAGGAATACTTTTCCTATCAACCTCCTCTACCTGGGTACTCCCTGAGGTAAGTCTTAACACTGGGTGTGAACTGTATAGTATACATGGATGTAACTCAAATGGATTGCAAGTGTGCTGAGCTATTCTTTTTCTCAGCACTCAGATGGAAATTGGTGTGGCCACATGTCCTGGACTGGTCTGGTTGCAAATTGCCACTTTAATGTACTATAAACGTTATCATTTTACATGTGCGTTATGTGAAAATGTTTTGAATATAGTGCTATAAATACTTGGTCATATAATTTTCATCGACTTTTATTTCACTGAATGTTTAAAAACAACTCTTCCTTTTTTCCTGATACATATATTTTCTCTCCTTAAAAAAAGTAAAGATCACGAAGGGTGGAAACTTTTCTTCTGCACTTTCATATATATGGGAAGATCATGATAATGCTAATTTTAGTTGTTAAATGCAGTTTTATATTTCCTGAATGAAGAAATGAATGAGAGAAGATTTGAATAGTGGAGGTGAAACAAAACTTTTATACCACTCTTTATAGTCACATAAAACATTGGAAATATCTTACTTACTTGTATGTTTTTTTTTAACCTGGTGTCACTTGAGGTTAATAGTATGACTACAAAAGTTATTCATAACTGAGAGAGGAAAAATATTCTGCAGTTCAGACTTCTATGTGCTTGTAGTTCTTTCTTAAGTTGTTTACATAGAGTTAATCCCGTTTAAGATGTTATGATTGGGCATTTTCTTTATTTGGTATCCTAAAATAGCCACAAAATCATTATCCTGTTTTGGTAAAATAAAGAATCAGGATTCCAATTTTCACTTCCTATGTGCAACCCAAACTAATTTACATTCTCAGTACTGGATTTATTTTTCGACTTATGCATTTTTCAATTTGACTATATACTCCTTTCTTTTTTTGGTGGTGAGCAATTTAATCATGTGAAAAGCCTAACTTTGCAACAACTTTCTTTAATTTTCATTATTTTCATATTATTTAATATATTTTTCAAAGATGAAAAAGGAGGTCAGTTGTAAAAATTGAACTGTATCAAGTCTTTTGAGATGCATTTAACACCTTTGTTGGAAGTCTCAGTAGAGAAGCATATCATTTGATGGGTATATAAACTGGCATTCTTCCCTTCTAAGGCAGAACTGCAAATAGTTTTCGTCCTACTGGTGTGTTTGCTTCCTTCATTAAGTAAAAGGAAATTAATATCAATTATATTTGAAAAAAAACAGTTGATGTGTGGCCACTGACAATTTGGAGTTTCATGATTTCAAGACTTTTTATTTGTACTTTGTAAAAGAGTTACAAACATGATGTGAGTAGCAATACTTCATACTTGTTCTCTCAAGTCTAGGACAAGAATTGGAAAGTATTAATTCTAGGCAGAAAGTTATACTTAGCCACAATACCAAAGGTGAAGCAAGCCAGTGAGGGAGAAAAAATCCTAAAAATGATATAAAGAACTTTAGATATAGAACCTCAACTCTTCTTAACTATTGGGCATAAACTGAAGTAACTGTTAGCCTGTTAGAGTAAAACAAAACAAATAAAAGTCAAAAATAAATGAAAATATTATCCTGTGATAGTCATGGAGGCAAGTATATCTCATGAATTAATGTATTTGATGTTTTATTGATGCTTTTGACTTATGCATGTCTATTTTCATTTTGAGAATTTTTTTTCATTAACAGAATTTTTTTCATTAACAGAATGGATAATAACCAAATCCAAAATTGTCTTCCTATTGCATAAAAGTGTGCATTATCAGACCTTGCAATATTCACTCCTTGTCAAAGAGTTTCTGGGAATAGATGGTGAAAGAAGAAATTGAAATAATTGCCTGTTTATAAATCCTGGTTTTTCTCTCTCTTAATCTTTTCTCACTTCTTCCTATACTCTCATCCTCCATCTATCTGCATTATTATGTTCTCTACACACAACTAGGGATAGTTAGAGTGAAGTAGAAAAGAGAGAATGAAGGGAAAAGAAGTGATGTTCCATAAAGTACATAATTGTTGGGGCAAAGTATATGTTCAAATGGTGGGATGGTAGGTATGCTGAATTAAGTTTGTAAAATGGGCAAGAAATGCAGATGAGAAACAAATAAGAATTGAGTATAGTTGTTCATGAGGCTTTACTAATTGGATTTTTTAAAGTATGGTTTTTGTTTACATATTAATTAATTCAATAAGTTATTTATTAAGATTAGTTTTATGCAAGATATTTTCAAGGTATTGGAGATAGAATGATAACTAAGACAATAATTCCCATAGGCAACTAATATTTTATTAAGATTAACTGAAAATAAGTAATAAGTAAACAAATATATAACAGTGATAGCTGTGTGCTATTTACTTAAAAGTATTTTTACATATCTTCAAAAATTAATTTATAAAAGGACATATTTTAATAAGATACTATTTGCAATATCACCAACAATATTAAATAATTTGGATAATCTAAGAAACTACATAGCACTATCAAGAGAAAGGATAATAAAATGGAGAGATAGACTTTGTTCATGCAATAGATTATCATTACTTTAAAGATGTAAATTTTTCTTCATTGATTTATGGATAAAATATAATCATAACTAAAATCTCAAAAAAAAAAAGCTAAAGTAGTGGATTGCAGAATTCTCAAGGAAGTGCAAATGATTATGAATCGCTAAGACTGTCTTCAAGAAGGAAACAAGGAGGAAAGTTTTACTTCACTTGATATCCAAATTATAATAAAGTTATAGCAATTAAGATATACTGCCTGAGGATAGGAGAATAAACAAAAGTAACACAATAGAGAACCCCAAAACAAGCCCAAGCACATTTTGATTTATGATCAGCATGGCTCTGCATGGTAGTGGGAAATGGAACATCATTTTAATAACTTATTCTGGGGAAATTGAGTAGGTATAGAGGAAAAATTAAATGACCACTATCTTCCACTCTACAAAATAAATAATTCTACGTGGAATGTAAGTCATCCATACACATGATATATCTGTCCATGTATTTATGTATTAATAATTATTGCCAAATTATTATTTTCATTTAATGAAATTATATTCTAATTTTTATTTTACTGTTTACTTTCTTAGTTTTGCTCATATTCTTTGAATTTTTGTTTTTAGGTGTAACAAGAATTAATTTTTCTCTTTCCATTGTTTTTCCCTTTCCATTGTTTTATTAGTTTATTTTCTTTTGTGTTGTTTTACTTTATTTTTTTTCCTATAGCCTCTCCTAGGTTCTGATAACACTAGTAAACCATGAGCTCATTTTTAGGTGATTTTACCTTTCCTGCAGTGGTAAAGATATAATACTGAAGATACAGTCAGCTGAATATGGCTTCTTCCAGTTCTTATATAGGCATAGGTTATAGGGATGGTTGCCTACAAATTTCTTTGGATTCCTTTATGGACAAAATGCAACAGCAGCCCCTACTTTAAAAGTAATAATCTTTTGTGAGATTAAAAGTCACTTATGGTTTGTCTCCCTCCCAATCCCATCTTGTTTCATTTATTCTTCTCCTACTCACTTAAGCCTCCATGTTGCATCACCACTTCCTCATATCAGGGAGATCATATGATAGTTGTCTTTCTCTGCTTGACTTATTTCGCTAAGCATGATACGCTCTAGTTCCATCCATGTTGTCGCAAATGGCAAGAATAAAAAAAAAAAAAAAAAAAAAAAAAAAAAACTTAGATAAGAGAGAACAAATAGAAGCATAAAAATGTGAAAGGAAGAAATTAAACTTTTTTTTTCTACATATGAACATAATTATTTTTCAAGATAAGTAAAAAAAAATAAAAAAAAAAGTAATAATCTTGCTTCCAGTATTCTGAATAATTAGAAACAGTTTAATTCCTTTTGGAATAAATGAAATAAATGATATATAAATATATATAAAGTATAATATATAAATATATAAACATATATAATATCAATGAAAACTTTGAAATAAAACTCTTAGATACTTATATATGAATCTGGGATCATGACAAATATAGAGCTGCTATCCCAGTTACTGCTTTCATTTTCATTCTGAATCTTCACCACAAAGACACTTATTTTGTAATTGTGGGTGGCAACATCTTTCTCTCATCTTTCCCTCCATTCCTCTTTCTCTTCTTCCCTCCCTTCCTCTGTGATGTGTGTGTTTGTGTGTGTGTGATTGTGTATTTATCTAGCATCATTGTACCACCCACATGTCTATCCAGTTTCCTTACCAACTAACATTTACCTTCACAGATTTCTATTAAGCAATGACATGGATAAAGAAAACCATGTCACTGATTATTTAATGTAAAATTACAGGCTCTGAAATGCTCAAGGTGTTCAAATGAAAAACCGAAGTATCTCAAGTATAATAAAAGACATTATTTTTAGTCTTCCATTAAAAAGCCAATACTAGTTTGTTCTTACCTTGGTTTAAAATCTCAAGTGCTTTCTGTTGATAATACTGCCCTTTAGATATCTCAGATTTGTATAATAGCATATCAATTCTTTCTACAATAGAATATGATTTAGAATTTATATTGCATAAGGAATACAGACACCTAACTTAATTTTTTCAGTATTAATTTACAGATTATTTCAAGAAATAATAAATAATGATCAAAGCCCAGCTTTTCTAAATATTATCTATAGATATAATTACCACTTTAAAATAAAGTAGGCTATAAATATATTTGGGTAGAAAGTATTTAACAAGCAATATAAAATTTGAATTATGGTCATTATGCTTTATTATTATTCTTTTTAAAATAAAAATTTTAATTTTTTAAATATTTATTATCTTGATAAGTTTTGAATTTTCACATTTATTACACTACTATAGCTGTAAACTAGGCTAAGCTGATATAGTCATTATCTATTTAGGAATTCTAAGAATAGTGTGTGCATGCTTTCCTTCCTAAAATCATTTGCCATTTCAGTGGAGCCTTTATTTCATTCTTTATTTTCTAGGACTTCATTATCTATGCTAAGCCTGACATTTTCCAGATTGAAGATACTAAATTTGTCTTTTTTGACCATCTGTGTTAATTCTTGTGCTAAAACCATCACTTATCACTTTGCCCTAATTAAATCCAACTGTACATATCATTCAATGCCCTAATAACTCCTTCTCTGCAATCATTCCTCCGTCTTTGACAAAGCCAAGTTGTATCTAGTCTGACAGTGACTCTAGCTCAGTGTCTCCAAGATAGATGAACACATGTAAAAAGGAAGCTTCCTTGAAAAGGACCTTTTTACTTATCACCTTGATTGAGCTTTTCCATTTTTATCCACCATAAGAAGTAATTTCAAACTTCCTCTTTTGCATTTCTAATGAAAGCATGTAGCTATGATCACTTTCAACTTGCCTCATTTGCCGTTTGTTATCAGTGCCCTCGTTAGTCATCTTTCACACATTTTACTTTGCAATTGTTGTCTTTTGTATTCCATCTCCTTGACCCAGATATCCAAAAGGCAGGGTGCCTTGTTTTTAAAAATTTTATATGAAATGGTTTACATCATATTTTTAAGATGTGCAACTCACTTGTGCAATGATTATTTTTCATATTCGCTAAAATTTCCAAATAAAACTCTCTGTAAGTAATAGTCAATATTATTATTTCTACACTACCTCTGATTCTATCATAGCTTGCCTTTGAATACATGGTTGCTGACTCTCTGTTCTGATGTGTAAAGAATCATTCCTATACCAACATGTAATATAACTAACCTCACTGTCTTTCTTTCAGGTCGAATTGCCTTTTTTTAGGTTAAGCATTTTTTTTTTCTTTATAACTGCTCCATTCTTGTTTGTATGATATAAATTTTATTTTTACTTTGACAAAGCAAAACTGTATGTATGTCAAATGTGATTTTATTTGTCCAACACACCCCACTTTTCTTTATTAATTAATAGAATTTTTTTGAGCAGTTTTCAGTTTATGGAGATATTGTGTGGAGAGTATAGAGTTCCCCTAATATCACTTCTTTTGAGTCCTGTCTCATTCCTCCTTTTGTTTACATCTTCTGTTAGCATTGTTAAAATTAAGAAGCCAATTCTGATATTTTATTGTTAACTAAAAATCATAGGTTACATTAGGGTTCACTCTTTGTATGGTGCATTGGTTTTGACCATATATAATGGAATGCATCCACTATTACTTTATCACATACAGCAGTTCCACTGCCTTAAAAACTTCTTTGTTTTACTCATTCATCCTTTCTTCCCTCTCCCAGAGCCCTGGCAAACACTGATCTTTTTACTGTCTCCATAATTTTGCCTTTCCAGAATGGAATATAATTGGAATTATGCAATAGATAGCCTTTTCAGTATGGCTTCATTCACTTAGCAACATGCATATAAGTTCCCCCATGTCCTTTCACGGCTTTATAACTCATTTCTTTTTTATACGGAATAATGAACCACAGTTTGTTTATCCATTCACCCACTGAAAGACATCTTGTTTCCAAGTTTTGGCAATTATGAATAAAGCTGCTTTAAATATCCATGTGCAGATTTTTATTTGGACATATGTTTTCAACTTTTTTGAGTAAATACGAAGGAGCATGTTTGCTGAGTGTATTTAGTTTTAAAAGAAACTGACAAACTATCTTCCAAAGTAGCAATACCATGTTGCATTCCCAGCATCAATGAATGAGAGTTCCTGTTGCTCCACATCCTTTTCAGCATTTAGTGGTGTCAGGGTTCCAGATTTGGCCATTCTAATAGGTGTGAAGTTGTATACCATTGTTGTCTTAATTTTCATTTTCCTGAAGATATATGACCAACTGAGCCACCCAGGCACCCCCCTGAAGATATATGATATTAAAAACCTTTTCATATGCTCATCTGACGTCTGAATATTTTCTTTAATGAGGTATCAATGTCTGAGGTTCATTTTTAAATCAGGTTCTTGTTTCCTTTTTGTGTGTGTGTGCGTTAAGATTTTATTTATTTATTTGAGAAAGACAGCATGGGTGGGTGGGAGGGGCAGAGGGAGATGCAGACTCCCTGATGAGAATGAAACCCATCTAGAGTCTCAGTCCCAGGACACTGAGATCATGACCTGAGCCAAAAGGAGCCACTTAACCCACTGACCCACACAGATTCCCCATGTTTTTGTTTTCTTAGAGGTTCTTTGTGTATTTGGGTAAGAGTCCTTTATCAAATGTCTCTTTGCATATATTTTCTCCCAGGATGTGGGTTGTCTTCTCTCTCTCTCAACATTGTCTCTCACAGAGAAGTTTTTTATTTTAATGAAAGCTATCAGCTATTAGTTTAATGAAAATTATCAGTTATTTCTTTTGTGGATGGTGTCTCCATTGTTGTATCTAAAAAACCCAAGTTCACCTAGGTTTACTCCTATGTTATCTTCTAGTAGTTTCATACTTTTAAATTATATATTTAGGCTTATTATCTGTTTGAGTTAATTATTCTGTAGAATAAAATCTGTGTCCAGATTTTTTTCTTTTTTTCTTTTTCTGCCTTTTTCTCCCCCCCATATGGTTGTTCTGTTTTGCTAGAACCATTTGTGGAAAGGACTGTGAGTTGGTCCACTATATTGCCTTTGCTCTTACATCACAGATCATATTTATATTTATTTTTGTCTCTTTCTGAGCTATTTGTGTATTCATTCACAATGAATACATTCTTATTGTATTACAATATAATAATTTTTGTATTTTTGTATTTTATTTGTTTTATATAAATATGTTTTTATTTATTTGTGTTTTACTTGTGTATTCATTCACTAATATCACATGTCTTAATTACTTTAGCTTTATAGTAAGTCTTCAATTCAGGTAGTGTCAGTCCTCCAAATTTTTCTCTTCCTTCAATATTTGATTGGCTTTTCTGGGTCTTTTGCTTCTCCATATAAACTTTAGAATTTGTTTCTTAATATCCTCAAAATAGCTTGCTGTGGTTTTGTTTGGAATTACATTGAATCTATAGATCAAATTGGGAAGAACTGACATCTAGAGAACACTGAGTCTTTCTATCCAAGAACATGGATAGCTCTACATTTAATTAGTACTTCTTTGATTTCATCAGAATTTTGTAGTTTTCCTCATATAGATTGTATTTTTTTAATATTTATTCTAAGTATTGCATTTGGAGGGATGCTAATGCAAATGGTAGTGAGCTTATAATACCAAGTTCCACTTTTTTCACTGGTGTTATATAGAAAAGCAATTGATTGGTATTTTGACCTTATATCTTGTAATCTTGCTACAACTGCTTATTAGTTCCTGGAGCTTTTGATGTTGATGATTCTTTTTGATTTTCTTTTTTTTAAAAGAGTTTTATTTATTTATTTTAAAGAGTGCTTGTGTGAGCATGGGGGTGGAGGGTAGAGGGAGTGCATGTCCTATGTGAGGTATAATTTATGATACAGAAGATAATGGTGCTTAGCTAGATACAAAGAGACTTTTGTTGTTTAATTAATCATATAGTATAACAGAAACACAAATATAATATGGAACATTTACTGTATGAGTCTAAAAGTATGAAAATATATACAAGAAACATTAAACCTTGGCTGGGAATAAAAAGAACAAAAAATGATCATTATTTTTAATCTGAAGAATGAATAAAATTTAGGAAACAAAATAACAATGAAGTTACTATAAGAAATGAAATTTTAATCTGAAAAAATACATGTAGATATTCAAAGGCAAATTTTGTGAAATAAATGAAGGTCATTGTGGCTAATATACACTCTCAGCATAGGTATGGGAAAATAGAAATTAGCATATTTTATATACTATATACAACCACTAGCTCTGTCAGCTGAGAGGGCCTAAGCAACAATATCCCTGCCCAGATATATTTTACTAATATCATTCTAAATAAGTAAATAAATAATCAGGACTCCATGGAGAAATGTTTTAGGACTAGGTAGGAAATATACAAGACAATCATGAAACATTTTGTAATGATAGAAATTAAGGAAGTGATCCCAAGGATAGCCTGATGATAAAGTATGTCAAAGAGACAAAGAGTCAACTAAAAGAGCTCCCAAAAGATAAATGTGGAAATATTGAGAAAACAAACAAACTAGTATTGGATTATAGCCTGAAATCGAATATCAAGTTCCATAAGTTCATAAATAAATGAATAGACAAATAAATGGAGAATACTCAGAAAATTTATAGATACTCTGTTCACTAGGAGGTGGGTCATATCTCTCCACTTTGTAAGTATGGCTGTATAGAGTGACATCTTTACAAAGAATGTAATATAGAAAGTGTGAGAAAATGAATAACTTTATAGGGGAGAGAATCCCTGACACACACTACCTCAGACAGGTGATCAAAGTTAACATCAGCTGTAATAAGTCATGGAGATAGTATATAGGCTTGATATTATGTGATAAAAATAACACTTTACCTTTATGATTTTCCTCCAAAAAATCCATAACCTAAATCTAATAATGTGTAAAATATCAGACAAATCCCAATAAGGGACATTCTACAAAATATCTGACCAATACTCTGCACAACTGTCAAGGTCATCTAAAGCAGGAGAAGTTGGAGAAACCATCACAGCTAAGAGTATGATAACAGAATATAGTGAAGTATCCTTGTTGGGATCCTGGAAAAGAAAAAAGAATGTTAGGTAAACACTAAGGAAATCTGAAAACATTAGTTAATAATAATGTATCAATATTGGTCTATTAATTGCAACAAATGTACCATACTAAAATAAGTGATAATAATTGTAGAACCTGAGTATGGGTATAAATGGAAATTGTCTGTGTTTCTTCATTACTTTTAGTAATTATAAAACTATTCTAACATATGAAGATTATGAAAAAAAATTCACATTTGATCCCAAAAGCAGTAAATTAGTGATTGGAGGGTCAAATATTCAAATACTCTTTACAGGAAATTTGACAAGGTAAACAAATGAAGATTATAAATTTTAATTTTATCATAGTGATATTTGTCTATTTATTTATTTATTTTCTGTTTGCCCTTCTTCCCCCAGTGAAATTACAATACGTCTTGTTAACTACTAAATCTCTTTCTTGGGTGAGAACACTCCCTAAATTATAATATATCTCCAGTATCTGCTGGAATGATAGAATGGTTGTAAAACTGAAAGAGTGTGATAAAAGATTCAATGTGGATGAAGTAGAGAAAATCTTTGTTGAAGAGAAGTTGGTGTTTACAATGCATATGTTTATCCTAGATTGTTGTAACAGAAGTTCACCAGGATTATGGGTTACTCTTGTTAGAGATAATGACTATCAACATTATGCCAGTATCTTAAATGAATTGTAAGAGCCAGTCATGAAATTAAGTAGCTGACACTGAACATAAAGAAAAAGGGATAATATTTTCAAGGTAGTTTATCTCAAAAAGTAGGTTTTTAAAGGAGGATAAAAAATCCCTGGATTCGTATTGGCCTGCATAATTTGTGTTCACATGTGAATCCACATCTCTGTTGAAAGAAGTGGCACGTTGCACTGTCAGCAGTATAACGGATGCAGAAGAGGAGTCAGGTTTAGTGGAAGTTCTTATATGCCATGCCATAAGGAAGGTATAAGACTTGGCAATAATAATTGACTATTCTATGTGGGAGAAATGAGCCTAAGTGGTAAGGGATGGTAACGTTAATATTTTTCTACTTCAACGAGCATAAATTTTGGAGGTTGACCCAGTAAAGAAATGATAAGTCTCTGATATTGTAGTTAGTTGTTTTTCTTCTCTTTGGCTTACTAGAGAGGCAAAACCCGAAATTCTGCTTTCCTTCAGGTGTGATCTGCTAGATATGCCTCTAGAAAAATCAGCTTACACTTTTATTTGGTTCAAAACAGTACTGTATTCAGGTTTCAAGACCATACCACTGAACTTAAACTTTGATCATCTAATTTGGCTTTTAAATTAAGTGACTATACAAGCTCATGACATAGTAAATAAGAAAATACGTATATTTTCTTTCAATGCTAATGTCAACTCTTTTAATATCAAAAGAGAATTGATTTTTAACTCCGTCCCTCACAAAATAATATGGCAATATTCAAGCCCCTGCAAAATAATAATATTAAAACTAGATAGTCATGTATGTCTCACAAACATTATAAGATTTGGACGAAATTGGGATTAAATGCTCATTGCCAGTCAAGTAACAGAAACAAAGGAAGGATTTATCTGTAGAGGTTTTTGTTTTGCTTTGTTTTGCTGCTGAATCCAGACAATTATCACACTTGAGGCAGCAGGTATATGGAGTAAAAGTACAAATCATGGGGAGTGGAAAGCAGAAGACACTTCTATTTTTCTGTTAGTGCCCTGAACAGGTGTATTTTGTAGGAATATCCTGCTTCAGTTTTGTTTTGTTTTGTTTTAATGTATGATATGCTAAGTTAAAAAAAAAAAAAGATTTATTACCTCAATCTTTTAAGGTAAGGGGATAGAAGGGAGTGTAAAACCAGTTAAATATTGGTCATCACAACAAATACAAAGAAAACTAAACAAGATTTCTTAGCAGAGCTGACATCACTATAATATACTTGGTGGAATTTTTATTTCTCAAGAGGCCTTAGAATAAGCATTCATAAGGATCAAAAAACAAGAAAAGAAATCAAGAGCAGAAAAGGAAACAGTATATAGAAAACAAAGCTCAACACATCTCTTTAATTTCAAGGGACACCAACTACTGCTACTGTCTTCAATACTTTGTTGTCCATGGAAACAATAAAAGACATTCCTTCCCGTAGTTCACTTCAAAAGCCTATAGCCAAGAGTCCTATAAACAAGCAAAAAACAACTTTATAGAAAAATAAGTTTATCTTTTCTAATATGCAATACCAAGGAAAAAACTTATCCGCTTTCAAAATTAGGGAAAAAAAAAAAAAAAGAAAGAAAGAAGGAAGGAGGAATATCCCAGATAGATGTATAAAAAGATATAGTTTTGAAAAGATAAGAATTACAGTCATCAATAAAGGTAAATTTACTTTATCATCAGGAACTACACATGGAAACAGTTATAAACCATATTTTATTGAAACTTGGAAAAACTAAATTTATCAGAGGGAGAAACCCTCTAAAATTACAAAAGGCTATATTACGAAGTAAATTTTTTGAATAGAAAACTAAACAGTTTATTTATTAAAGCAAATAACTCTTTGAGAAATTTAGTCAAGTAGTTCAATAATGTTTTTAGCCTTCTGAGGAAAATTAAAATGATGATAACTGAGCCAATGACTGGTTTATATGAAAGAAAGTAGAGACTTAACATACATCTAATTAGAAAGACAGATAAGCATGGTTAAGAAGAAAAAATAAAAGTAGATGAAATATACAAATTAGAATTAAATTTAAAATTAAAACTAGTGTTTAAATTAGAATTTTTCAAATTTGAATTACATTCAAATTAGACATAGATTTCAAATTAGAATTAGAATATTCAAAGTACCATTTCAAATCACTCTAATTTTTTAAACTAGTTAACCACTTGCATTACATTTGAGTTTATGGTTCAATTGGTTATTGGCCAACAGCTTAAACTTGCTGCATTGTTCATAGATTATTCATAAATGATGACATGTCATATTTCTAATTTTCTTGCAGTTATGAACAAGCACTTTGTGGGTATCTATAATCAGCTTTCTATTATAAGAAGCTGAATCCAGTGGGATTGGCTAAAACCCATCATAAAATCTTAAAGTGAAGATGATCAGTTTCAGTTATAGTATCAAAAAAATCCAGTTATAAGAAAAATCAACATGTGTATGATATTTTATAACACCAAGATTTCACTTATCTAGGGTAAAGAGATAAGTGAGTAGAGAATAAGATCCAATACCTAATTTTGAAGAACTCTAATAGTTAGCTAGCCTGTCACTGAGGATGTTTCTCAGGAAATATTTCATGAGTATTTATTTTCTGCCAGACACATCATAGCACTGAAATTACAGCACTAAGCAAGAAATTGATTTAGTATCTTCAAGAAACTTTTTAATTAAAGACAAAAAGAGATTGGTCTGGAGTTATAAGGGAAAAATGCAGATAATGTGGCTTTGTTTATTAAGAGAAAAATTGTAAACTTGACCAATGCCTTGGAAACTCAAATAAGGTGAAGATACAAATACCTATTAGTTTTAGTAAGATGACCACTGTATCAAATGAGCTAAATAACTTTTTTTTTAAGATTTTATTTTTATTCATTTGACAGAGCGAGAGAGATCACAAGTATGCAGAAAGGCAGGCAGAGAAAGGAAGGGAAGCCTAGGCTCCCCACTGAACAGAGAGCCCTATGTGGGGCTCGATCTCAGGACCCTGGAATCATAACCTGAGCCGAAGGCAGAGGCTTTAACCCACTGAGCCATCCAGACACCCCTGAGCTAAACAACTTTATTTTATAACCTCTATGCCATGTATAAGTCTATGATGTCCCAAAGGGCTAATTTTTTACTTACCTTTTGAATAAAATTAGAGAAAGATTTATGAATTTTTAAATAATTCCTATGAAATAAAAAGTTCTTCTGTAATATTTTGTTTTAAAAACTGCCTTAGGGACGCCTGGGTGGCTCAGTTGGTTGGACGACTGCCTTCGGCTCAGGTCATGATCCTGGAGTCCTGGGATCGAGTCCCGCATCAGGCTCCCAGCTCCATGGGGAGTCTGCTTCTCTCTCTGACCTTCTCCTCGTTAATGCTCTCTCTCACTGTCTCTCTCTCAAGTAAATAAATAAAATCTTAAAAAAAAAAAACTGCCTTAGTTCAGTAATTAATATATCTAGTCCAAAGTATTAAAACAGAAACCCTCCAATTTCACTTGAATTATTGATTTTTTTCTTCTATAGTTTGATCCTATATTGGACACACAGACTCTAATGATAAATTTAAGGAATGGTGTTAGGTTTTTGGGTTTGTTTGTTTGTCTGTTTTGTTTTGTATTTTTGTGCCAAGAATTGTCTCAGCTTCCTTGGAGAATAAAAAGAAAAAAAAAAATAGCATGATTATCTCTGTTTTTTGGGTGTTGAGTTTGAGGAGTTCTCTATAGATCGTATATATCAGCCCTTCGTTTATAGTGTCATTTGCAAATATCTTCTCCCATTCCATGGGTTGCCTCTTTGTTTTGCTGTTTTCTTTGCTGTGCAGAAGCTCTTTATCTTGATGAAGTCCCAAAAATGCATTTTCACTTTTGTGTTCTTTGCCTTTCGAGATATGTCTTGAAAGAAGTTGCTGTGGGTGATGTTGAAGAGGTTACTGCCTATGTTCTTCTCTAGGATTTTGATAGATTCCTGCCTCACATTGAGGTCTTTCATCCATTTTGAGTTTATCTTTGTGTATGGTATAAGAGAATGGTTGCATTTCATTCTTCTGTATATAGCTGTCCAATTTTCTGAGCACCATTAATTGAAGAGACAGTCTTTTTTCCACTGGATATTCTTTCCTGTTTTGTCAAAGATTATTTGACCATAGATTTGATGGTCCATATCTGGACTCTCTACTCTGTTCCACTGGTCTATGTGTCTGCTTTTGTGCCAGTACTATGCTGTCTTGGTGCTCACAGCTTTGTAGTAAAGCTTGAAATCAGGCAATGTGATGCCCCAGCTTTGTTTTTCTTTTCCAACCTTTCCTTAGCAATTTGGGCTATTTTCTGGTTCCATACAAATTTTAGGATTGTTTGTTTTAGCATTTTGAAAAATGCCAGAAGAATTTTGATTGGGATGGTATTAAAAGTATAGATTGCTCTGGGCAGTATAGACATTGTAACAGTGTTTATTCTTTCATCTATGAGCATGGAATGGTTTTCCATCTTTTTGTGTCTTCAATTTCTTTCATGAGTGTTCTGTAACTCCTCGAGTACAAATCCTTTACCTCTTTGGTTAGGTTTATTCCCAGATATCTTATGCTTCTTGGTATTATAATAAATGGAATCAATTCTCTAATTTCCCTTCTTATATTTTCATTGTTAGTGTATAAAAAAGCAAGTGATTTTTGTATATTGATTTTGTATCATGCCACATTACTGAATTGCTGTAGAGTTCTAGTAGTTTGGGGTGGAGTCTTTTGGGTTTTTCCATATAAAGTATCATGTCGTCTGTGAAGAGAGAGACTTTGACTTCTTCTTTGCCAATTTGAATGTATTTTATTTATTTTTATTGTCTAGCTGCTGTTGCAAGGACTTCTAGAACTATATTAAACAAGAGTGGCAAGAGTGGGCATCCTTTTCATGTTCTGGATCTCAAAGGGAAGGCAGTCACCTTTTCCCCATTGAAGATGATATTCACGTTGGGTTTTTCATAGATAGATTTTATGAGTAATGTTCCCTCTATCCCTATACTTTGAATTGTTTTCATCAGGAATGAATGCTCTATCTTGTCAAATGCATTTTCTGTATCAGTTGAGAGGACCATGTGTTCTTCTCTCTTCTCTTATTGGTTTGTTCTATCATATTAATTGATTTGTGGATGTTTAACCACCCTTGCATCCCAGAGATAAATCCCACTTGGTCATGGTGGATAATCTTTTTAATGTACTGTTGAATCCCATTAGCTAGGATCTTGTTGAGAATCTTGGCATCCATATGCATTAGGGCTATTGTCTGAAATTCTTCTTTTTGATGCGGTCTTTGCCTGGTTTGGGGATCCAGGTAATGCTGGCTTCATAGAAAGATTCTACAAGTTTTCCTTCTGTTTCTGTTTTGTGAAACAGCTTCAGGAGAATAGGTTTTATTTATTTTTTGAATGTTTAGTAAACTTCCCCAGGGAATCCGTCAGGTCCTGGGCTCTTGTTTTTTTGGGAGGTATTTGGTCACTGCTTCAAACTCATTACTAGATATTGGTCTATTCAAGTTGTCAATTTCTTCCTCTTTCAGTCCTGGAAGTTTATAGGTTTCCAGGAATGCATCTATTTCATCTAGGTTGCTTGACTTATTGGCATATAACTATTGATAATAATTTCTGATGGTTGTTTCTATTTCCTTGGTGTTAATTGTGATCTCTCCCCTTTCATTCATAATTTTATTAATTTGGGACCTCTCTCTTTTCTTTTGGATTAGTTTGCCCAGTGGTTTATTGATCTTATTGATTCTTTCAAAGAACTAGCTTCTAGTTTCTTTGATGTGTTCTACTGTATCTCTAGTTTCTAACACATTGATCTCTGATCTAATCTTATTTCCCTTCTTGAGAGTGGGGTTGGCTTAATTTGTTGTTGATTTTCCAGTTCTTTGAGGTGTATAGAAAGCTGGTGTATTTGAAATTTTTCAATTTTTTTGAATGAGGCTTGGATGGCTATGTATTTTCACCTTAAGGCCACCTTTGACATGTCCCTTAGGTTTTGGACTGAAGTGTCTTCATTCTCATTGGTTTCCATGAATTGTTTAAATTCTTTGATTTCCTGGTTAATCCAAACATTCTTGAGCAGGATGGTCTTTAGCTTTAAAGTGTTTGAGTTCTTTGCAAACTTTTTCTTGTGGTTGAATTCCAGCTCCAAAGCACTGTAGTCTGGGAATATACAGGGAATAGCCTCAATCTTTTGGTATCTGTTGAGCCCTGATTTGTGACCCAGTTATGTGTGTATCTGTTGAGCCCTGATTTGTGACCCGGTTATGTGGTCCATTCTCAAGAAAGTTCCATGTGTGCTCAAGAAGAATGAGTATTCTGTTGTTTTTTGGTGGAATGTTTTACATATATCTGTGAGGTCCATCTGATCCAATGTGTCATTCATAGCTCTTGTTTCTTTATTGATTTTTCTGTTTGGATGATCTGTCTATTGCTGAGATTGGCATGTTGAGATCTCCTACAATTAATGTATTCCTATCAATATGACTCTTTATTTTGATTAACAGTTGGCTAATGTAATTGGCTGCTTCCATATTGGGAGCATACATTTTTACAATTGTTAAATCTGCTTGTTGGATAGACTCTTTAAGAATGATGCAGTGTCCTTCTGTATCTCTGACTACAGTCTTTACCTTAAAATCCAATTTATCTGACATGAGAATCACTACTCCAGTTTTCTTTTGAGGCCTGTTGGCATGAAAGATGGTTCTCCATCCCTTCACTTTCAGTCTGGATATACCTTTAGGTTCCAGATGTGTCTCTTGTAAATAGCATATGTACGGGTCCTGTCATTTTTTGCAGTTTGCAACCCTGTGCCATTTTATGGGAGCGTTTAGGCCGTTCATGCTGAGAGTGACTACTGAAAGATAAGTTTTTATTGACATCCTGTTGCCCCTGAAGTCCTTGTTTCTATAGATTGTCACCGTAAATTTCTGTTCTATGTCACTCTCGGGTTCTTTCTTCTTTGATAGAACCCTCCTTAATATTTCTTGTAGTGCCAGCTTGGTGGTCACATACTCTTCTAAACCTTGCCAGTCTTGGAAGCTCTTTATCTCTCCATCCATTTAAATGTCAACCTTGCTGGATAAAGTATTCTTGTCTGCATGTTCTTCTCATTTAGTGCCCTGAATATGTCTTGCCAGCCCTTTCTGGCTTTCCATGTTTCTTTGGACAGGTCTGACATTATTCTGATGGACCTTCCTCTGTAAGGAATCTCTTCCCCCTAGTTGCCCTTAGAACCTCTTATCTAATATTATGATTCATGAATTTCAGAATGAAGTGTCTGGATGTCTTTCTAGATCACCAGTCTTGGGGGGTGTACTTTCTGCCTCTAGGACATGAACACTTATTCCATTCCCCAGATTGGGTATGTTTTCATCCAGAATTTGTTTGCTTATGTCTTCTATCTTCTCTCTCTCTCTCTTTCTCTCTCCACTCCACTCAGGGATCCCAATAATTCTGACATTGGAACATTTCATGGCATCATTTATTTCCCTAATTTTGTTTTCCTGGTTTCTAAGATGTTTGTTCCAAGCCTCCTGCTGATGCTTGTTTTGTATTAGTTTGTCTTCTAGGTCACTAATTCAGTCTTCTGCCTTGGTTACCCTAACTGTTAGAATATTTAGATTAAATTTGATCTCACTGATACTATTTTTTAGTACTGCCAGATTAGCCTTAACTTCTGCCCCTTAGAGTTTCTATGTTGCCACTAATGGTCTTCAACCTAGCCATTGCCTGGATAATTGTTACCCTGAATTCCCTTTCTGACATACAGTTTATGTCCATATCCAATAGTTCTGTGGCAGAGGGCACGGTATGCAGATTTTTCCTCTGTTAGTTCTTCCCCCTCCTACTCATTTAGTGAGAGGTGAGTGAGGGGATTTATAGCTGAATATATCAACCACCGTCTAGGCAAGGTGTACCTGCAGTAGAGACTCTAGCAGAAACCACTATGGAAGGAGACGTGAAATAGGAAAACCCAAAGTGCAGTTGCTGAGTTCCTAGAGCTTCATCACAAACAACTCTGAAAATTAAAAACTCCTATTGTGATAAGTCAGTAAAAGGACTCCACAAGATTTACTTCTAAAACATGCATTCCTATTAAAGAAGGGACAATTGGATTTATAGCTCATTCTTAACAGAAATTATGGAAATCACAGTAAATGGAATGCCTTCTTTAAAGTGCTGAAGTTAAATAAGTGAATGTGTCTTTTGATAATGGAGGTACATAAAGGTGTTTTTAGGTCAGAAGAAATTATGTAATTTACCATTAGCAGTCATGTGCTAAAGGAAATACTAAATAAAATTTTTAAGCAAATAATAATTCTATAAGGAAGTTCTTAACTCTAAGATGGTATGACACTATAATGAGTTAAATATAATAATAATTTACCATTAAGATAAAATAACAATAACCTCTGAGAGTTAAATTATACATAGAATTAAAACCCATAATAGGAAGGAAAAAGTTAAGAACCGATATATAAATTTGAAATGTTCTAATTGTTAAATGGTGACAATGACAACTTGTATTTAGTAATCCAAGGGTACAATTTGTTATCTTTAACATAACCACCAAAGAATTAGCAAAAGGATGAAAATATATAATTTAAAAGAGAGGAAAATAATCATGAAGAAATACACAATTAATCATAAAAAAGGCAAGAACTCAGAAAAACAGTAATGTAATATCAGTAGGTCAAATTAAGTATAAACCATGAGATTATGAAGATGAATCCAACAATCAGATAGACTGCAAATTAACCAAATATTCAATTAAAAGACTAAGATTTTCATACTAACTACTCTTACTTGTCTTTCCCCTAATTATAATATTAATGATTTTTTAAAAGTCAGGGTTTTAATCTGTCTAGAAGATGCCTTATATTATGATGTGAGTAATGGTAACATGAGCATATGCTTATTTAAAATTTGTCAAGCTATGACATTTTTTGTGGACAAAGAATATTTTTATACTTCAATAAATTTTTAATGCAATGAGTTAAGAATGCCCATGACAATACTGAAAAAAATTGAAATTGAAGTATTTATACAGGATATCAAGCAAGAATAATTAAAAATCTATAGTCTTTAAGTAGTGTAATAATGAGTCAATATAAAGAAGTGTGTAAAACAAAACTACAAGATTTTTTAAAAGCACATATCACTTAATTTATATTAAAAATAAAACAAGAATAGAAAAGAAGAAAACAAAAAATGTAGGGTTGTGAAGTAGAGACTAGGAAAGTTTCTGTATTACTGTTAAAATTATTTTTTGGTGTGGATTATGCCTCATTATATATAATATGCAATAATTTCACTTGCTGTCAATTTGTGTTGTATATGCTTTTCCACATGTATTTATGTTAAATGTCAATAAAATATCAAAAAAGTACATGATAGTCTCCTTATAAAAAACATACTGCACAAATGATAAGAAAATTTGGAGATTTTTTCAAATGCATACTTTCACATATATTTCAGGCAAGTTTTCAAGTGGAAATCAAGGATAACAATATTAATATCAAGTTAAAATTAAAGCAAAATCCTGATAGGTTTCAAAAGTCTAGTGGATTTGGGAAGCTCCTCTCAGATCTCCTCTTTACCTTCCAAACCATCTTTCTCACAATGAGTATCATTTTCTAACTTCTCACTTATGGGTTCATCATTGGAAATTGCCCTCAACTGCAGAGAACTGCTTTGCTCAATTATGTCTATTCTCAAAAGTAGCTGACTGTCACTGACTGATTGAGGGGTATAAATGACTAACTCCCTTGTCTCAATATGGGACAACTCTGTATGGCACCCTAGGTCCAGAGCTCCTTTGGGAGCTGAGGCTGAGCCTGAGGCTCAGCTGAGGCTGAGGCCTCAGCTACACTTGCATTGTGAGTTCATTCCAATCTTGAGCATATCCAGACATTCTCACTTCCATACTGGCATATCTCTGAGAGCACTCAGATATAAACATTCTGTACAGAAGTGTTCATCTCAGTATCTACTTCAAGGAACCCATTCTGCTACAGGTGTGAATCCATGCTAAGACAAAGAGTGACTATGTGATTTTTGAGTGTAAATAAATAGGACCTCCATACTTCACAAGACTCTGAACCAAGCAAGAAAGACTCAGGTGATGGATATGAAAATATCAGCTTTATTACTGATGAGCTTTATTGAAAGACGTGACTTACAGATACAAAAAAAATGGGCACTCTTGATTACACTGATTTGCTCTTAGCCTCCCCTCCCCCAAACTCACAGTCATATCCAGTATAGGAAATCTACAGGCATTCCATACACAAGGCTTGTCATTGTAGAATGCTGTCATAAAGGTTAAGACCATAAAATAAAGACAAGCTTGCTTCTAAGGAGAAAAAAGAGGAAGAGACAGAGGTGCTTATTCCAAGTTTCTTAATCCAAAAGTACTAATGAAATATCATACATACCCACTACAGGGAAGGCATGAGTAAAGGAGAAAGAGAAGACCAGGGTGCTTCCCTAAAGGGAAAAATGTTTCCGTCACTAACATTATTGATAAAAGGTAGAAGCAATAATGATGAGTTAATTTGAGAGGGGGGATAGTGGTGCAGTACTATGGAATTGAGATATATTTGTGCATTTATTCATGTCATCCTTCAAGCAAAAATGTTATTGAATGTCTTCTATATGTCAGACACTTTAAACTAGTGATATTTCTAGAACTTAGTAAGTTCTAGAATAAGTAAGTCTTATTAGAATGAAACCTCCATGAATGCTGATATATTGATTAGTTATTTTCCTGTGAGAAGCTCAATAAATACTAAATTAAAAAATAATAACTTTAAGGGAAAATAATCTTTTAAAAATATAATTTTAATGAGAATTTAAAAATACTTTTTTGACTTTTACCAGAGGAAGTAAAGAAAATTACATATGTAATTAATGGAGCCATCACAAAATGTATCTCATAATTTTGTATTTAGAAATTAAATTTTTTGAAAGTAAGACATTTATGAACACTCATTTCCAAATAGAAATGCAGATTTCTCTGTATATTAAAAAGTATTCAATTATGTTCCACATTTTCTTAATAAAATGGCAGAATTTCTTAAAACAGAAAAATTTGTGAAAAGAATCTAAAATTAGATATCCAATTATACATACACATACATCCCACAGATCCATAGAAATGTGATATTTTTAAAAAGTAAAAGGCGAACCTAAAAAAATTAATTATTCTCAAAATATCTTTAAAGACAAAAATGAAGTTTACTATATGCTCTACTTTAGAATATATTAACTATAGCACTTCATCAATCTTTATGTGATACAGTCAAAACTTTAGTCAGGGGAAAACTTATAAGATTATATATTTGAACATAATAAACAGCAATATTATTACTGCTGTTTATAAATTTATTGAAAATAAATTTATTTTCAAATCAACAACATTGAAAAAGAGAAAAAAAAAACATGGAGAAAGATAATTGCAAAAGTCCTAGGTAAGGGACATAGGAGAAAAAAATGACATCATAATAGAAGGAAACATTATAAGTGAGGAATAAATGCAATAAAATTTAAAAGATTGATCATACTACTTAAGGCAAATCAGGAACAAAACAACAACAACAACAACAACAAATAGTGTTTATACCCTAAGAATGAGAGTGAGATTTTATCAGCATATAATTAGGACAAGTTACGAAACACAAAGGAGCAGTGAGTGATATACATATATATGCAATTAATTATGATACATCCTAAAATTTCAATTCAAACAATTAACATAAACTACCAAATTTGTTTCAAGAACAAGTATAAGTGTTGTCTTATGTCAATTAATAATTATGGAGCCATTGATAAAGCTAACAAAGACTCTCTCAATGGAATATACCTTCTTTATATCAATTAACATGTGAATAAATTCAAATTTGAAAGGCCTAAACAAGACTAAGTGATTTAAAAATTTTCAGAGCCCAGGGATAAAATAAATACTTTTGTTACTTACAGTCAGTATCTTCATAAACCCAAAACTTGAAAAAAGAGAATAATAAAAGGAATCCCATGACATTTTCACCTTGCAATACAAATATGAATTCTTCAATAAAATGTCAGCATTATAATATTCAAATAAATTAAAATAATATTAAAAATAATATAACTAACCACTTAGAGTTATAAAGTGAAAACAGGGATAATTTAACATTAAAATATTTCAGATCTGTTATATGTTATAATCTTGGTTTTTAATATCCTGTAGAAAATGGCCCAGTGACTATTAAGAAAGTAGACTAACAAAACTCTAAAGTTTTATAAGTCATAATGCAGCTTAGTTAGATTTGGAGATCAAATAAGAAACAAGCCTCTAAAAATATTCTGGCCATTTAGACATTACACAGTTTCGTTCAATTAAAATTTTACTAGTTCTGAACCCAAATAGATATCTTTTAATGTGGAAGTTCATTTATAAAAAAAATTTGCATTTTAGTGGTTTAGGCTCAAAACTAGAATTTTCACACAGCCCTTGCTACATATAATAATTTCGAAATTACATTTCAACAGACTATACTCTTCAAGGTTGCAAATTATTTCTGTATTTTTTTTTTACCCATGCATTACTTAGTCTTTACTCATCTTCTGTTGTTGATACCATTGATCTTAAATATTTATTTTTGTTAACATTTATTGTTTAGTGATTATAAAATGTTAATATGTTATAATGTAAAATTTGGAAAAAAATACATAAAAAAGAAATTTTATATTTTACTTTCCTTTCCATCTACTGTGTTGAGTCTGTGTGTCTACCCCAGGCTTTCAACTGAGACTACCAAAAAACCATAACCTACTTGTACGGCTGTACTTTACAAGTAAAGTTTTCATACTACAAAGAAATCAAAGTTATGTAGTCTGTATCTAAGAAAGCATGAAAGTAAACCTTAATATAATTAGGTTATTTAATAGTTTAAAAGGAATAAAATATATCAAAACCCACATGTTTTATCATTATTAGATTTATCAGAAAAGGACTTTCAAATACCTATAATTAACATAATATAGTCAATAAATAATGGAAAACAGAGAAAATTAATGAAAAGATGAGGACTTTTGAAAGGGAATTGGAGTATTTAAGAAGGAATCAAATGGTGATGCATAATAGATGATGCATAATTTTGTCCAAAGAGAGCAAATTATATAGTTCTAAATATATCTGTGAACTTACACAAATTATTTCTTCTTCTTGTAAAGTAAACATTTCAATTTTAATTATAACATTATCTTATCTCAATCATAACTTTTCTCCTATTTTCCTGCCACTTATTTGTGTAACGGTTTAAAATTGAAAATAAATAGAACAAGTATACATGGCTAATATAAATTGTAAAAATAAGAAAAATGTATTTTTAATGTTGACATTATCTGAACCTCTTTCAGGGCTTCAAAAATCTCATTGATAAGAATGAGAATTAACAGTCTGTTGATCACAATAAAAATCTAATTATTATTAATTTGTTTAATAAAACAGTTTGGTCAAACTTAGAAATTATGAAAAAAATTCAGTAGGGTTCAGAGTGTCTTCTAATTGCATTACAGTTGCTGGATAAAGCAATTGTCATAATTAATATTATAATCACAAATTTGATTACTAGACATTTTTTAGCTCTATTAAGTTCACTTAAGCCAATTCCAGATGGATGAAATATTTATATAGAAAAAGCATTTTCCAATTTCTACCAACAAATAGATATATACTAAAATCTTTTACACCAAAGTGGCTTTTTTTTTTTTTTAATTCTACACTGTTTCAGTATTTCTCAACAATAGCATTTGAAAAAAAAAAAGGGTATGGTGTGTTCTGTTTTGTTTTTTTTTGGGGGGGAGGAGTGTTTGTTTTTGCTGAATTTGTAAAGAGTTAAAATGACAAAGAGATCGGGTCATATTTTCACATTTTAACTAGTAATCATGGAATTTCTGCTTGGGTGTGAGAGATTATACCACAGGAAGATTCCCCAATAGACTGAGAGCAGACGGACTGTATTCAAGATAGGCAATCCATACTTAGAAGACATATTAATCCCAGTTAGAACATTTTGTTATGCTCTCCAGTACAAAGACCACAGATTAATTTGGCACCAAGTGGCTGCTTGGGTTTCTTGAGGAATGGTACTCTGTTGAAGCTTCATATTGTGCTTTGATGTAGAAAGTTTGGACATTAGCCTTGGCATATATCAGACTTTGTGAGAAGTCCATGTTGTTGGGCTAGTGCACAGCTTCCATTCTTGCAATAATTCTTGCTATTATGTTCATGGGAACCTCAGAAAATCACTAAGGTGAACAAGGGAAGAGAATGGTTGTCCTCTGGTAGAGAAGGTATTCTGTCAATCTGGCCACCTCTGGAGTGAGCCAAACGGATATAGATGGGACACCAATACTGTCTGTCACACCTATCGCTTTGAAGAGAGTCACATCAAAATGTATGTATGTGCTTCCCATAAAGATACATTTCACATTATTGTAAAAAGATTAGACCTGTATTGTTGCCAGAATTCCTTAATAAACAAGTGTTCAGATGTTTTGCTTGCTTGCTGTTTAATGTTACTGTTTATATTCAGAAAGAGACTTTTTAGTAGATTTTGCTTTATATAAGGCAATGAAAAACACTTTAATCTCTAAGCTCTTTTAATATAGACTTTTGCTACATTTTCTATTTTTTATTTTTGTTTAAAGATTTTATTTATTTATTTGAGAGAGAAAGAGAATGGCAGAGTGAGATAAAGAATGAGAACGGAGGTCAGAGGGAGAAGCAGACTCCCCATGGAGCTAGAAGCCTGATGCCAGACTCAATCTCAGGACTCCAGGATCACAACCTGAGCTAAAGGCAGTCCATTTAACCAACTGAGCCACCCAGGCACCCTACGTTTTATATTTTAAAAGTGATAAGTTCATTATAAATTTTGGACTCTAGCCAATTATCTGATAAGACATTTGCAAATATCTTCTCCCACACTGTTCGTCTTTTGGTTTTGTCATCGGTCTTCTTTATTGTACAAAAGCTTTTTATCTTTTTTTTAAATTCTATTTATTTTTTAAATTTCTTTTCTTTTCAGTGTTCCAGAATTCATTGTTTATGCACCACACCCAGTGCTCCATACAATTTGTGCCCTCCACAATACCCACCACCAGGCTCACCCAACCTCTCCCCCAACTCCCCTCCAAAACCCTCAGTTGGTTCCTCAGAGTCCACAGTCTCTCATGATTCATACCCCCTCCAATTTTCCCCACATCCTTTCTCCTCTCCATCTCCCCATATCCTCCATGTTATTCCTTATGCTCCACAAATAAGCAAAACCATATGATAATTGACTCTTCTTGACTTATTTCACTCAGCATAATCTCTTCCAGTCCCAGCCATGTTGATACAAAAGTTGGGTATTCATCCTTTCTGATGGAGGCATAATACTCCATAGTATAGATCGACCACATCTTCTTTATTCATCCATCCATTGAAGGGCATCTTGGTTCTTTCCACAGTTTGGCAACTGTGGCCGTTGCTGCTATGAACATTGGGGTAGAGATGGCCCTCCTTTTCACTACACCTATATCTTTGGGGTAAACACCCAGTAGTGCAATTGCAGGATCATAGGGAAGCTCTATTTTTAATTTCTTAAGGAATCTACACACTGTTTTTCAAAGTGGCTGCACCAACTTGCTTTCCCACCAACAGTGTAAGAGGGTTACGCTTTCTCCACATCCTCTCCAACACAAAAGCTTTTTATCTTGATGAGGTCCTGATAGTTTTGTTTTTGCTTTTGTTTCCCTTACCTTTGAAGATCTGTTAGCAAGACGTTGTTGTGACTGAGGTCAAAGAGGTTAATGCCTGTGTTCTCCTCTATGATTTTGATGGATATGTGTCCACATTTAAGTCTTTCTTCCATTTTGAGTTTATCTTTGTGTATGGTGTAAGAAAAAGATCCAGTTTCATACTTCTGCATGGGGCTGTCCAATTTTCCCAACACCATTTATTAAAGAGACTGTGATTTTTCCATTGTATATTCTTTCCTGCTTTGTCAAAGACTAATTGACAATAGAGCTGAGGGTCCATTTCTGGGTTCTCTTTTCTGCTCCATTTATCTCTGTGTCTGTTTTTGTGTCAGTACCATACTGTCTTGATCATTACAGCTTTGTAATAGAGCTTGAAGTCTGGAGTTGTGATGCCACCAGCTTCCTTTTTTTTTTCTCCCCAACATTTCTCTTGCTATTCAGGGTCCTTCTGGTTCCATACAAATTTTACAATTATCTGTTCCAGCTCCTTGAAAAAACTTGATGGTATTTTCATAGGGGTTGCACTGAATGTATACATTGCTCTAGATAGCATAGACATTGTAACAATATTTTTTTTCTCCCAATCCATGAACAAAAAAACATTTTTTTTTTCCATTTCTTTGTGTCTTCCTCATTTTCTTTCCTGAGTAGTCTATGGTTTTCAGAGGACAGATCCTTTGCCTATTTGGTTAGGTTTATTTCTAGGTATCTTATTATTTGGGGTACAATTGTAAATGGGAAAAACTCCTTAATTGCTCTTTCATCTGTCTCATTGTTAGTCTACAGAAATGCAACCAATTTCTGTGCATTGATTTTATATCCTGCCATATTGCTGAATTCCTGCATGGGTTCTAGCAATTTTGAGATGGAGTTTTCTGAGTTGGCCACATATAGCATCATGTCATCTGTGAAGAGTGAGAGCTTGACACTTCTTTGCTGATCCAGATGCCTTTATTTATTTTGGTTATCTGAGGCTAGGACTTCTAGTACTATGTTGAACAACAGTGGTGAAAGTGGATATCCTATTGTGTTCATGACCTTCTGGGAAAAGGATTCAGTTCCTCTCCATTGAGAATGATATTTGCTGTGTGTTTTTCATGGGTGACTTTTATGATATTAAGATATGTTCCCTGTGCCTACACTGTGGAGAGTTTTAATAAAGAAAGGATGCTGTATTTTGTCAAATGACTTTTCTGCATCAATTGAGAAGATCATAAGGTTCTTGTCCTTTCTTTTCTTAATGTAATAACATTGATTGATTTGTGAACATTGAACTATCCTTGCAGCCCAGGAATAAATCCCATCTGGTTGTGGTGAATAATCCTTTTAAAGCACTGTTGGAGCATGTTGGCTAGTATTTTGGTGAGAGTTTTGTATCCATGTTCATTAGGGATATTGGTCTGTAATTCTCCTTTTTGATGGGGTCTTTAGTTTTGGGGTCAAAGTAATGCTGGACTCATTGAAAGACTTTGGGTTTTCCTTCCATTTCTATTCTTTAAGACAGCTTCAAAATAATAGGTATTAATTCTTCCTTAAGTGTTTGATATAATCCCTTTGGAAGTCATCCAACTTGGTTGTTGGGAGATACTTTTTCAGGATTATTTATTTATTTATTTAATTGAGAGGCAGATAAAGAGATCACAAGTGGAGGATGAGGAGGCGCAGAGAGATAGGGAGAGACAGATTCCCTGATCAACAAGAAGAACATATCAGGGCTCAGTCCCAAGACCCTGAGATAATGACCTGAGCTGAAGGCAGACACTTAGTAACTGAGCTACCCAGATGCCCCATATCGGAGGATTTTTTATTACTGCTACAATTTCCTTGCTCGTTACATGTCTGTTCAGGTTTTCAGTCCCTTCATTCGGTTATGGTAGTTTATACATTTCTAGGAATGCATCTCTTTCTTCCAGATTGCCTAATTTGTTGGCATATAGTTCTTGTAATAGTATTTCTTTAGTGTTGATTGTGAGCTCTTCTCTATCATTCATGATTTTATTTATTTGGGTCCTTTAATTCTTTTTGATATGTCTGGCCAGCCATTTGTTGATCTTACTAATTATTTCAAAGAAACAGCTCCTAGTTTCATTGATCTATTCTACTGTTTTTTTGGTTTCTATTTTATTCATTTCTGCCCTACACTTTATTAATTCTCTTCTCCTGCAGGGTTTAGGCTTGTGTGTGTTTGTATGTGTGTGTGTGCACATGCATGTGTGTGTGTGTGTGTGTGTGTGTGTGTGTGTTTTCTCCAGCTCCTTTAGGTGTAAAGCTAGGTTGTGTATTTGAGACCTATTTTAATTTTAAAAGATTTATTTATTTGAGAGAAAGAGAGAAACAGTTATAGTGCAAGGCTCGGTGGGAGGTCAGGAGGGGCAGAGAGAGACCTTGAAGCAGACTTGGCACTGAGCACAGAGCTTGATGTGGGACTTGATCTAGGGACCCAAGAGCACGACCTGAGCCAGAAACATGAGTCAGACACTTAACTCACTGGTCCACCTGGCACCCCAGCTTTTTTGTTTCTTGAGAAAGTCTTGTCTTGCTATATAGTTCCCTCTTAGGACCACTTTTGCTGCATCCCAAAGTTTTCGAACAGTTGTGTATTTGTTTTCATCTGTTTCCATGACTGTTTTTTTTTTTTTAATTTATTGGTTGACACATTAATTCTTTAGTAGGATGCTCTTTATTCTCCATGTATTTGAGGGTTTTTTTCCAAATTTCCTGTTGAGCTCAAATTTCAAAACATTGTTGTCTGAAAATATGCAGGGAATGATCCCAATATTTTGGTGCCAGTTGATACCTGATTTGTGACCCAGTGTGTGATCTATTCTAGAGAATGTTTCATATACACTTGAGATGACTGTGTATTGTTTTTTTTTTTTTTTTTTTTTTTTTGGATAAATGTTCTATGTCTATGAATTACATTTGGTCCAATGTGTCACTCAAAGCCTTTGTTTCCTTGTTGATCTTCTGCTTAGACGATCTGTCTGTTGTTGTGGGTGGTTTGCTAAAGTCCCTTACTATTATTGTGTTGTTATCAATGTGTTTCTTTAATTTTGTTATTAATTGGTTTATATAATTGGCTGTTCCCATGTTAGGGGCATACATATTTCTGATTGGTTATCTTATTGGATAGACCCATTGAGTATGATAAAGTGTCCTTCCTTATTACAGTATTTTCTTTAGAATTTAGTTTGTCTGATATAAAGATTGCTACCCCAGCTTTCTTTTGAAGTCCATTAGCATAATAAATTGTTCTTCCCCCTCACTTTCAATTTGGAGGTGTTTTTGTGCCTCCACAAAGGCACAAGAAAGGAGTCTCTTATAGACAGCATATCAATGGGTCTTGCTCTTTTATCTGATCTAATACCCTGTATCTTTTGATTGGGATGTTTAGCTCATTTACATTCAAAGTAACTATTGAAAGATAATAATTCAGTGCCATTGTATTACCTATAAAGTCACTATTTCTATTGTCTCTATTCCTTTGTGATCTATGTTACTTTTGGGCTCTCTCTTTCCTTAAAGGATCCTTTTTAATGTTTCTTGCAGGGCTGGTTTAGTAATCACACATTCTTTTGGTTTCCCTTTGTCCTGGAGGTTTCACCTCTCTTATTCTTAATGACAGTCTTGGTGAATAAGGTATTCCTGGCTGCATGTTTTTCTCATTTAGCACCCTGAATATATTCTGCCAATCCTTTCTGGCCCACCAGGTCTCTATGTATAGTTTTGTAGCCAGTCTTATGTTTCTACCCTTGTAGCTTAAGGACCTCTTGTCCTGACTGCTTTAAGATTTTCTTTTTGTCTCTGCAATTTGCAATATTCACTATTATATATCGATGTGTTGTCCTATTCTTATTGATTTTGAAGGAGGTTCTCTGTGCCTCCTTGACTTGAATGCCTGTTTCCTTCCCAGATTAGGGTCATTTTAGCTATTATTTGCTCAAATATACATTCTGCTCCCTCACTCTCTTTCCTCTTCTTCTGGGTCCCCAACTTATTTTAATATTGTTTTGCTTTCTGGTATCACTTATCTCTCAAATTGTCCCCTTGTGTCCCAGTAGCTCTTTATCTCTCTTTCTCTCAGCTATTTTTCTCCATCATTTTGTCTTCTACATCATTAATTCTTTCTTTGCCTCATTTATCCTAGCAGTTTGAGCCTCCATTTTTATTGCATCTTATTAATAGTCTTTTTTTTTTTTAATTTTGAATTGACTGGATTTTAGTTCTTTTATTTCTCTGGAAAGGGACTCTCTAGAGTCCTTTATGCTTCTTTCAAGTCCAGCTAGTATTTTATAATAATTATTCTAAACTCTATTCCAACATTGTACTTCTCTCCTGACTAATTAGATCCTTGGCAGTCAATACTGTCCTTGTTTATTTTGTTTTTGCTTTTGTTTTGTTTTGTTTTGAAGTGAGTTTTTCCATTTTGTCAGTTTGTTCAGAGTAGAAGAGACAAACAGGAGAAACAAATACTAAAATAACAACAATGACCCCATAAAATTAAACACTGAATAAATCAGAAGAGACCAGAAGCTGGCAAAAGGAGAGAGAGAGAGAGAGAGAGAATAAATTAATAATAAGGCAAGTGAACAACATAGAGCAATACACTAGATCCTGTGTATATTTGGTCTGTTTGTTAGAAAACTAGATCGTGTGTGTGTGTGGTGTGTATGTATACATATACACAAAAATAAAATTAACTAATAAAATGATAGAATGTAACTGTAAAAATGAAAATTTTTAAAAAGACTTAAAAAAAAGAAGAAAGAATAGAACAGAGACATACAGTAAATTCTGGGTGTATTTTGGTCTGTTTGTTAGAAGAAACTATATCCCAAAATAATATTAAATACAATGAAAGGATAGACTATAACTGTAAAAATGAAAATTTAAAAAATACTTAAAAAAGAGTTGATAGAATAAAAAGTTAGTTGAAAAAGAAAAAGAAAAAAAATAAATTGAAAGACTAAAGAAGAGTGAAGAAGAAAACACAAATTCTATATAGTATTTTCCCTTAGTGTTGGAGTTTTACAGTTCTGTGTGATCAGTAAATTTGGTCTTAGCTGAATATTCTTGCTGATCTCAGGGAGAGGTCTGTTGCACTGATTCTTAGGTTTCTTCACCCAGTGGGAATTGTACTGCTCTTGCCAGGGTCCAGGCTCAGTGTAAGCATCTCAGGATTGTTCTATGTAGCTTTTTCCATGATGTCTTTCCACACTGCTTTAGAGGATGAAAATTAAAATTGTGGCACCCTGATCTCCAGCCGTAAAGCTGAAGGAGCCCAGCCCTCACTCTTCACTGCTCCCCCAGGGAAAATCAGTGAATTGCTTTTGTCTTCCTGGTTTCCATATGCGCTCTGTGTTCACCTAGCCTGTGACCAAACATTTTTATCTCAGACATGCAACCTCATTTCAAGTCTCCAAACTTTGCAGACTCCTGTAGTATGCATCTGCACTGCTCCTCCCAGTTGTGGGGTGGGGGTGGTCTTACTGCAATTGCACTGCTTGCTGAACCCCTGCTTGGAGAGCAGTCCAATTGCTCTGCAGTTCCAAACTTATGGCAACACTGAGCTGAAAGCCCATTCCTGGGCTTGCTGATTGCAGGCAGCTTCCCCACTCTGATGCCTGGGAACTCCACCTATTCAGGCACCCCTGATCTTTCTGTGATCCCAGGGATCCCGATACCACACTGTCCCATCTTGGAAACTTCCCCACTTTACCACCTGAGCATCTTTCAGGCAGGAATGTCTGTGACTGGAGTTGACTTCTAAAAGTTCCAAATTCTGTGATCTGTTGCCATATCATTTTCCAGTTAGCCAGCTTATGGAGACTCCCTTCCCTGGAGTTTATCTTCTGATATATCACCTCAGATTCACTTCTCTGCACCTCCACCTTGCATAAAGTGATCACTTTTCTACTTGTAGAATTGCAGCAATTCTTTTCTATGTCTCTGGTTGAGTTCACAGGTGGTTTAAATGTTTTGATAGCTATCTAGCTGAATTCAAGGACCAGATGAAACTAGGGTCTCCTATTCCTCTGTCATTTTCCATCTCTGCATTTATTTCATTCTTTATAATAAAGAAAACTTAATGGCCATCCTTTGACCAAAACTGACCAACTTCTTAACTCTTATTTTCCAGAATTGATGTACTTGCCCATTTCTAAATAGTCATAGAACCACTCCTGTACCACATACTAGTAAATTAATGGAACTGCCATAATTAATTTAGATAAACCAATTCAGATGAAATAGAAACAAAATCATGCCTGCATATTTTAAATTGAGTTCTTTTTAAACACAAGTAAGCTATTTGAATACTTATGCTATAATACCAAATTTTGCAAATTCTCATTAGGTTGAATAATTTATTAGATTCAGTAATGTTTATTGTCCAGCTTTTTTTTTAATTTTTTATTTTTTATAAACATATATTTTTATCCCCAGGGGTACAGGTCTGTGAATCACCAGGTTTACACACTTCACAGCACTCACCAAAGCACATACCCTCCCCAATGTCCATAATCCCACCCCCTTCTCCCAAACCCCCTCCCCCCAGCAACCCTCAGTTTGTTTTGTGAGATTAAGAGTCACTTATGGTTTGTCTCCCTCCCAATCCCATCTTGTTTCATTGATTCTTCTCCTACCCACTTAAGCCCCCATGTTGCATCACCACTTCCTCATATCAGGGAGATCATATGATAGTTGTCTTTCTCTGCTTGACTTATTTCGCTAAGCATGATACGCTCTAGTTCCATCCATGTTGTCGCAAATCCAGTTTTAAGTAATAATTGATATATAACATTGCATTAGTTTAAGTTATATCACGTGGTGATTTGATATATATGTATATTGTGAGATGATATGATCAAATTTTGTAGGTCAAGAGTTATGAAATGTTAATATATAGACTATCTTCCAAAGTTTATACTGTTTTTCTTTCTTATTGCATTAGAATAAAATTCAACAAAATATTTTAAAAAGTTAAGATGGTAAGCACTATGTAGTACTTTATTTCCAACTAAAGTAAATCCAATTCAAATTAACTTATATATAAAATAAAACAGGTAAATAAAATTATCCATCTCGTGACTAAAATTCCAGAGGAAGGACTGACTTCAGGCATGACTAAACCTATAACTTCAAAATGTGTTCTGGGGATATTTATTTCTTTCCACATCTCTCAACTTTGCTTTTGTTTGCATGCTGCCCCTCATTCTTTTCTGCAGAAAACAAAGTATTTCACTAGGCCCAAAATGTTAGATGCCATCCACTTCAATTTATAACATCTATTCAACTTCTAATCCCAAATGCTAGAGAAAAGTCTGTTTGATAACTTTGGCATATATGCCCCAGAGAATGTGCTGATTGGCTCCACTTGGTTCAGTTCATTCTGGAATCATTCAATGTGTCTGGGATACTGATGGACTTTTACTGATCAAATTTGGATCATGTATTTACCAAGGAAGACAGGGAAAATAACCCCACATAAACCACAGGGAAGATGAGAGAGATAGTTCACAAATAGGAATGTAGTAGGTAGGCTATGCAATATGTCAGTAAAAAAGAAAAGACGTATTTCAGTTGGTTAACAAAAAAACAAAACAATCTCCACAGATTGGTGATCTCAAGGTTATGAGGTGGTGAAAACAGAAGATAGAAGACTCTTAAGGTCTAGTACCCCAAACCCTTACACAATTTTTGTGTCATTTTATTGATGAAAGCAAGTTCAAAGTCCATCATTGATCCAAAAAGGTAGAATTATAAGACCATTGCTTTAGGAGAAAAACAATGATGTTCCATTGAAAAGAGGGTAGATGTAGTGAAGAGTGATTCATTAGTGGTTTTTTTTTTAATGATTTTATTGCTTTATTTTGTGTTAATACTTTGTACATTACTACCCAATATGATTAGTGTTGGGGTGGTAGTAATGGGGACACTTGAGAGCTTTTGCTTGTTTGTTTGTTTTTAAAGATTTTATTTATATGAGAGAGAGAGAGAGAGAGCAAGAGAGAGCATGAACAATGGGGAGGGGCAGAGAGAGAGTGAGAAGCAGACTCCCTGTTAAGCAGGAAGCCCTATGTGGGGCTCAACCCCAGGACCCTGAGATCATGACCTAAGCTGAAGGCAGATGCTTAACCAACTGAGCCACACAGGAGCCCCTCAGTCATCTGACAGCGTAACTGAAACTGGAATTTCCAAGATGGCTTCACTTATGTCAGGCAGGTAGTACAGGGTGCTCTCAGTTTCTTTCCATGGGTCTCTTATTCTCCACTAGACAAAACTGTCTTCACAGATTGGTGATCTCAGGGTTATGAGATGGTGAAAACAGAAGATGCAAGACTCTTAAGTCCTAGAACCCCAACCCCTTACACATTCTTTGTGACATTTTATTGATAAAAGCAAGTTAAAAGTCCATCATCAGATTAAAAAAAATAATAAAAATTAAAAAATTTAAAAAATAGAATTATAAGAACATTGTTTTATGAGAAAAATAGTAATGTCTCAAAAAAGAGGATAGGTGTAGTGAAGAGTGATTCAACAGTGGCTTTTATGACTTTATTGTTTTACTTTGAGTCAATATCAGAAATATGTGTTAACTATTATCAAATAATTTTTTACAATAATAAAACGTGATTTATAGTATTCTTACCTAACCTCCACTAGAGATTACCTACATTGATACAGCCTACAAAAATATAATTCATATCAAATTTCTGTGTTGTTGAGAAGAAACACCTTTTTTATGTGGCTATTTAGAATAATGATTGAGAATACAGATTCAAGAGTAAAATAAAATATTTCTGTGTCCTCTTTACTTACCAACAGAACAATGTTAAGGGAGTTTCCCTTTTTAATGAGTTGTGGGGTTTTTTTGTTTGTTTGTTTTTGTTTTGTTTTCTTTTGTTTTTTAAGAGCAGTTTTCAGTTAACTGCAAAACTGAGAGGAAGATAAAGAGATTTCCCACAGTTACCTGCCCCCACCCTTGTGTATAGCTTCCTCGTTATCAACATCACTCACCAGAGTGGTACATTTGTTATAATTAACATACATTGACACATCATGATCACCCACAATCCATAGTTTACATTATGGTTCACTCTTAAGGTATATATTCTATGGATTTAGAAAAGTATATAATGACATTTGTTCATCATTAGGGTTCACACAGAGTGTTTTTATTGCCCTAAATATCCTCTGTTCTTTCTTATTCATCATCATTCATCATTCATCATTCATATTATTCATTCACTTATTCATCATCCTCAACCCCAGTTGGCAACCAGTGATCTTTCTACTAATAGTTTTGCCTTTTTCAAATTGGCTTCTTTCACTGAATAATATGCATTTAAGTCTCCTCTGTATCTTTTATGGTTTGATACATCATTTTTTAAACAATGAATCATAGTCCATTGCCTGGATACACCACAATTTATTTATCCACTCACCTATTGAAGGACATCTTGATTTCTTCAAAGATTGGGCAATTATGAATAAATCTTTATAACTATGCACCATTTTTTGTGTGGACATCAGTTTCAACTGCTTTGGATAAATACCCCAAAGCATTAATATTGCTTAGTTTTATGTTTAGTTTTGTAAGAAACTGCCAAATGATCTTCCAGAATGACTGTACCATACTGCATTCCTACCAACAATGTATGAATCCCTATTGCTTCTTACACTTAATGTTATCAGTATTCCAGATTATAGCCATTTGAATTGGTGAGCATTGGTAGCTCACTGTTGCTTTTACATTTCCTGATGACATTGATGTGGAGCATCTTTTTATATGCTTATTCATCATCCATATATTCTTTGGGGAGGTGTCTGTTGAGATTATTGACCCATTTTCAAATAGGGTTTCTTTCTATGTTGTTGAGTTTTCAGTTTTTTTTAAGTTTTCATTGTGTATTTTGTGTAACAATCCATTATTAGATTTATCTTTTGCAAATATTTTCTCTTTTGGAGTTTGCCTTCTTATTCTATTTGCATTGTCTTTCATAAAGTAGCAGTTATTTTTTGTTGTTTTTTTTTTCTGTTTCATTTTATTTTGTTTTTTTTGTTGTTGTTTTGTTTTACTTTTAACAAAGTCCATCTTTTTTTTTTTTTTTTTTCGATTTTATTTGATGGAGAAAGAGAGAGAGAATACAAATAGGTGGAGTAGCAGGCAGAGGGAGAGGGAGAATCAGGCTCTCAACTGAGCAGGGAGCCTGATGTGGACTCCATCCCAAGGCCCTGGGATAATGACCTGAGATGAAGGCAGTCGCTTAACCAGCTGAGCTATGCAGGCACACCAAAAGTCCATCTTAACAACTATATCCTTCTTAGATAATGCCTTTAGTATTGTATTTAAAAAGTCATGACTATACCCAAGATCATCTCATTTTTTCCCAAGTTATCTTCTAGGAGTTTTATTGTTTTGTATTTGCATTTAATATTTATCCATTTTGAATTAGTTTTTTGTGAAGAATGTAAATTTTGTGTATGAATCAGATTTTTGTGTGTGTATATGTCTAGGTAATTTCATACCATTTGTTGGAAAGACTATCTTTGGATCATGTATTTTTTCTGTTTCCTTCTCAAAGACCAATTAAATATATTAATGTGGGTATATTTTGGATATATCTATTCCTTCCTATTGATTTATTTGTCTCTTCTTTCACCAATACCATACATGTTTATGGCTATAACTTCATAGTAAGTCTTGCAGTTAAATATTATCAGTCTTTTCCTCAGCTGTATCTAGTCTACTGATAAGCCCATCAATGGCATTCTTTATTTCTATTACAGTGATTTTTATCTCTATCATTTTCTTCTTCTTTCTTAGGGTTTCTGTCTCTCTGCTCACACAGTCCATCCATTTTTGAATGCTGCTGATTATCCATTAGAGCAGTTAGCATATTATTCATAGTTATTTTAAATCCCTAGTTTGATAATTCCAATATCCCTGTCATGTCTGGGGAAAGGAATTGCTGTAAACAGGTCTTTAGCTAATATAATGTTGAGAGATGTGAGAGGAGGGAAATTTGTATGTTCACAGCAGCAATTGCCACAGTCACCAAACTGTAGAAAGAACCAAGACGCCCTTCAACAGACAAATGAATAAAGAAGTTATGGTCCATATATACAATGGAGTATTATGCCTCCATCGGAAAGAATGAATACCCAACTTTTTTATCAACATGGACAGGACTGGAAGGGATTATGCTGAGTAAAATAAGTCAAGGAAAGAGAGTCAATTATCATATGGTTTTGCTTATTTATGGAACATAAGGAATAACACAGAGGACGTTGGGAGATGGAGAAGAGAATTGAGTTGGGGGAAATCGGAGGGGGAGACAAACCATGAAACACTGTGGATTCTGAAAAACAAACTGAGGGTTTTGGAGGGGAGGAGGGAGGGGAGTTCGGTGAGTCTGGTGGTGGTTATTATGGAGGGCACATCTTGCATGGAGCACTGGGTGTTGTGCATTAACAATGAAGTTTGGAACGCTGAAAAGAAATAAAATAAAATAAAATGGAAAAAAAATCCTGTGATTAGGTCTCAGTCTTTTAGGGGTCCTATGGAACTGGACTATAAACGTCAAAAGTATTTCTGCCTTTTGTTTCCCCTTTAGGTGGGAAAGAATGGTGAAAGTGGACTACAGTTGAGAATTACCCTTCTAAGTTAGTTAGGCTCTGAAAATACCCAACAGATGAGTTTCTGTTTAACTACTTTCCCTTGAGGGCAGGTTTGTTAAGAACAGAGTGCTCTGGCATATTTCAAAATGGTTCCTTTTTCATTCTTTATGCCAGAACCATGATTTTTCTTTTCTTTTTTAAAAAAATGTATTTATTTATTTTAATTTTTTAAAGATTTTATTTATTTATTTGACAGAAATCTAGTGAAAGAGCATGAGCAGGGGAAAGGGCAGAGGCAGAGGAAGAAATGGGTTTCTCACTAAGCAGTTGGGGTCAGCTGGACCTGAAGCTGGATGCAGGGCTGGATATGGGGTGCTATGGGGATCTCAATTCCAGGACCCTGGGCCAAAGTCAAATGCTTAACTGAATGAGCCATCCAAGTGCCCCAAGATTTTATAGTTATTATATCCAACTGTTTTTATTGGAAATAAAATGTTTTTACTTAGTAGTGACAATATATGATGACAATGTCATTAGTGTTAGGTGTTAAGTATAGTAATAGGGTTCTATTAGTGTGATAAAATACCATTCAATGATCTTTTCTTTTTTCTATGACCCTAAATAATCTATATAACTTAAAATGTATTTGATTTATGTGTTTCCTAGGTGTTAAAATAGCCTTTGATTCCAGATTTTGTCATTAGGCCACTTAATTAATTTTATGTTCAGTTTTATTTTTTCTGTGTTTTTAAAATTAGATCTGGTGTTTTATTTCACTAAGAAATATTTTTCATTATGGTTTTATATATATTTTCATAGACTTAGAGTTTGAATACCCTTAAAAAGTTTAAACATTACTTAATGTCTATTTTAAACATATTTAGTCTTAATTTCTCATTTTTTAAATATTTGGGTCAATTTTATATTAACACAATAGTCTGATACTTTTTAAGCACTGTCTTTGCATTTATTTATAATTCTCTTCATTTGCATATTTCTGTTTCAGCTTTAGCTTTAAAATTATTTGTTAATTTTCAAAATAAAGAAATCAACTTATTTTATGCCAAGTTCTTTGTCTATTTTTTTGTTTTTTATTAAGAAATAGTAATATTTTATACCAAGCATTAATTTTCTAGATTTTGACTGAAAAGGTAAGAAAAAAAGTCACGCAAAGAATATATGTTCTAATCTTTATATTTGTATTCTTTTTATTTATATATACACAATATAAAAGATATGAATAAATATATAAAGTTTATATACATATACAAATTATATATAAATATATGTATAAACCATGTATATTTCTTCTTATATAACATATATGTTGTCTATGTATATATATGTATACATATATATGTATTTTATATATATGTATTTCTTTATTATACTGTGTGGTGGCACAACATAGAAAGTGTAAATCAAATCACTGCAATGGGTAAGAATTCATGAGGGAGAACTGTTCCATAACAGTTTTTAAAAGAAAAACAAGAGATAAAAGTATGAAGATAGTGGCAAACATTATAAATAAATCCAAGCTTCTCAAATCAATTTCCATTTATTGTAGTAAGTTAAGCAAGATAAACACTAAAGTTATAAAAATAATATTACAGAAGAAAGTTTGAAATAAGGGGAGATTTTAATATAATAAACTGTATACCCTGACTGAATATATTTATTGAATTTCTATGCATCCCCTTTTTCTTAGTACAATTTGATTGTAACTAGTGAGGGTCTATTTTTTGTTGCCCATCTGCATCTGCTGGTTTTAAGAAAGAATAAAAGAAAAAGATGAACAGCATTTATGTTTAACACAAATTCTTTGGTTCACATATTTCAATCTCTTTCCTATTTCTATATACTATCAGTGTTTAATGCATTCTTTTATCCTAATCAATATGAACTTTATAAAGTCTGAACTTTAATTCAAATTTTCCTCTACATTTTACATATTTTTTTTTTTTTTGGTAGACTCATATCAGCAGTTGTGATCATTAGTCTATGATGTTTGACAGTAGGTTGCATGTTCTCTGTAATTTAATGTGATTTGCATATGTGTCCTAGGAGCAGTAAAACCATTTAAGTATTCAAGGGGAAAAGATATGGCCCTTGGGAATCATCTTATTAGCATACAAGAACAACGCATCTAACAAAAGCATGTAGTAAAAAGAAAAGTGTTCTTAGCAATACATTGGAAATATTTCACTAATATGTATGCATTTTTGGAAAAAAGTCAGCAATCTGAAATGCTCTGTGTCACCTCAAGAATGTACAAATGACATTCAAGTAGTAGATTAATACTAACATAATCATAACTCAGAGTACTTGTCCTATATTAGAATCTCCTCACAAAAATATAGTAGGTTGTATAAATAGCCAACAGAAAAAGTATTATTAGCATATCTTGAACTCTAACATACTTCAGAAAAAGCCAAAAAAATGCTTTCAATTGCTTTTATTTTTAATTTAATTAATTATGCAATACCAAAATTCACAAGGAAAAAATGCCTCACAGATAATTTTACCACTTAATAATTCATAGTTGTTTTAGGTATCACTAAGGTGGAAGGATAGGAAGCAACAAACTTTTCTTTCTTTTCACAGACACATCAATAACAATACATCAAAACATGAAATTAGTTCCTTTGTGAGATTCCTCAAAGCATACAGAGAATAAAGTGGCAATTTGAACCAGTGTGGGAATATTTATCATAACCTCAGGCTCACTGAAGAGTAAGGAGGTGATAAGTCACAGTACCCAGGTTTTCCCTGAGGAGGAAAAGAGATGGACCATGCATTCACTGTTCTAACTTCTCTGGGAGATACTCAAGGGATTAGCCCTGCCCTGCCTATTTCAGAGTGCCAATAGAACTTGACATACACTAGATCCCAGGGACCCATTTAAAATAAAGGCAGAAGTTTGGGTTGTCATCAAGGTATGAGAGATCTACAGATGTTCAGGCCAGATTAATTGGTGAAGATCTTCTCCTGTACAAGTTCAGTCCAGGAAGATGGAGATGTGGTTGTTTTTCCTAATGTGTAGGTACCAACACAGAGTCAAAAAAAATGAAGAAAGAGGGAAGCATTGATCAAATAAAGGAATAAGAAAAATCTCCAGAAATCATTCCTAATTAAATGGAAATCTATGAATTACCTGGCAGAAAATTCAAAATAACTCATAAAAATGCTTGGTAAGCTCATAAGAATAATAAATAAATAAATAAAGGGAGAATTTCAACAGATGGAAAACCTGAAATAGAACCAAATAAATTTTGGGCTGAAAATAAGAAAGCTATATTTAAAAATTTTATAGAGGTGTTCAACATTAGACTAAAGCAAACAGAAGAGAAAATCAATAAACTTGAAGAGAAGTCATTTGAAATTATCTAGTCAGGAACAAAAAGTAAGAAAATTTAAAGGAGTGAAAGGAGCTTAAGAGAATTATTTAACACCATTAAACAGATCAATATATGCATCAGGAAAGTTCCAGAAGGAGCAGAGTCCTAAAAAGGACCAGAAAGTTTATCAAAACATAATAAGTCAAAAAGGTTACAAATCTAGGTAGGGAGATTGAAAACTAGGTGCAGGAAGTTCAAAGGACCCAGAGTAAGAAGAAATCAAATAAGTTCACTCTGAGACACATTATAATCAAATTGTAAAAAGTCAAAGATAGAAAATTTTGAAAATAACAAGATAAAGTGAATTGTCCCATATAAGGAAACTCCTCAAAAGTATTATCAAATTTTCCAGGAGAAACCTTGCAGACCAGGGAGGAGTGGGTGTTATATTGAAATTGCTGGGGGGCAGAGGGGAGGAGGAGAAAAAAAAGAAAGAAAGAACAAACATCTGCCAACCAAGAATACTATAACCAGCAAATTTTCTTCAATAGTGAAAGAGATGTTTATAAATATATATATGTGTGTATATATACACACACACACATATATAAAGAATTTTCAAGATAAATAACATAAACTGATTAATAGCTAATAAAAACTGAGAAAAGCTGATAAAAATAACAAGATAAACAAGTTCTTCACCATTACTGACCTTACAAGAAGTCTTAAAGGTGGGGTGGCTGGGTGGCCCAGTCAGTTAAGCTTCCAACTCTTGATTTCAGCTCAGGTCATGATCTCAGCCCCATGTTGGGCTCTGCTCAGTGTGGAGTCTGCTTGAGATTATCTCTCCCCTCCCCTCTCCTTCTTCTCCTCTACCCATTTATTCTTTATTTTTCTAAAATAAATAAATAAACACAATCTTAAAAAAGAAAATTTATAAGAAATTTTTCTTTGAAGAGAATTTTTCATATGAGGAAATTTAAACAGCAAGATAGCACAAAGTATAAGATATGGACATTGGGGAGAGTATGTACTGTGGTGAGTGCAGTGAAATATGTAGACCCAATGATTCACAAACCTGTACACCTGGGGCAAATAATGCATTCTGTGTTAATTAATATATATATATATATATATATATATAGTATTGATACATCAATGACATAAAGAGGATGAGTAAAAGTGTAATTCTTATGTGACTAAAGTTGTCACCAGGTTAGAAGAGACTTTTTTTTAAATATTTTATTTATTTATTTGACAGACAGAGATCACAAGTAGACAGAGAGGCAGGCAGAGAGAGAGGAGGAAGCAGGCTCCCCGCTGAGCAGAGAGCCCGATGCGGGGCTCGATCCCAGGACCCTGGGATCATGACCTGAGCCGAAGGCAGAGGCTTTAACCCACTGAGCCACCCAGGCGCCCCTAGAAGAGAGTTTTTAAAAGGATTTTATTTATTTATTTATTTATTTGAGAAAGAAAGAAAGAGAGCATGAGAAGGGGGTGGGTCAAAGGGAGAAGCAGACTCCCTTGAGCAGGAAGCCTGAGGTGTGACTCGATCCTGGGATTCCAGTTTTCATGACCTTGAGCTGAAGGCAGTTGCTTAACCAACTGAGCTACCCAGGTGCTCTAAAATAGACTGTTTTAACTATATTTTATGTAAAACATGACAACCATGAAGAGAAAATACCCATAAAAGTTATATGAAAGAAAAAGAGGGAGGGGTGTGTGTGGGTGGCTTAGTTGGGCATCTGCCTTAGACTCATGATCCCAGGGTCCTGGAATGAAGCCCTGCATCAAGCTCCCTGCCCAGTGGCGAGCCTCATTATCCCTCTCCCTATGCCCATCTCCCCTCTATGTGCGTGCTCTCTCTCTCTCAAATAAATAAAATCTTTTTTTTTTCTTTAAAGTGGAAGGAATCAAAGCAAGTTAATACAGACAGAGTGAGAGAGAAAAAAAAGAGAAAAACAAGAGAGAAAAAGAGGGACAAAACTACAAAACAAACAGAAAATAATGAGCAAAAGGCAATAATAAACTTTGTTTCTATCAGTAACTACTTTAACTATAAATGGTTATAACTCCCTAATCAAAAGACATAGAGTGGTTGAATGGATTAAAGAAAAACAAAATAAGATTTATCCACATGCAATATATAAGAGACACTTCTTAGTTTTAAAAACGTACTTAGGCTAGAAGTAAAGTAACACACACAAAAAAAGTTCCATGAATATGCTACCCCAAATAGAGCAGAAACAGCTTGACATATTAAACCAAAGAGATTATAAATCAAAAACTCTCACAGGAAACAACTCAGGACATTGTATCATGATAAAAATTGACCAGGAAGATATGACAATTATAATATATGTGAAAACAATAGTAAAGAATCTAAATATATAAGGCAAACATTGACAAATCTGGAGAAAAAACACTGCATAAAAGTAGAAGACTTTAATATCTCACTTGCAAAAATAAATAGAACAACCATACTGAATGTCAACAAAGAAACAGCAGACTTAACATTGTGGACCAAATATGTAACAGATAAAGATCATTCAATCCAGCAGCAGCAGAATATACATTTTCTAAAGTGCACATGGAATATTCTCTAGTAAGGGTCATGTTATATCACAAAAATGAAACAAAACAAATGAAACAAAACAAAAAGTCTTAACCAATTTAAGAAGATTGAAATTATACTTAGTATCTTCTTCAAACACAACAGAATAAAGCTAGAAAATAATAGCAGAAAGAAGATTTTGAAATTTATAAATATGTGAACATTAAACAACACATTTATGAACAACCAACAGGTCAAACAAAAAATCAAAGAGGAATTAGAAAATAACTTGAGCCAAATGCAAATAAACACACAGCACACCAAAACTTATGGAATGCATCAAAAGCAGTAAGAAAACGCCTGCAATAAAAAATAAAGATCTTAAGTAAGCAACTAACTATATACTTACCTCAAGGAATTAGAATAAAAGAGAAATAAACAATACTCATCAGAAGGAGGAAAATAATAAAGAGCAAAAATAAATGAAATAAACAATAGAAAATTTTACAAAACTAAAAGTTGTTTTTTTTGTAAAGATAAACAAAACTAAAAAACCTTTAGCTAGACTAAAAGTACACCTAAAAGAGGAGACATTATAACATCAAAATTTTTATTTATAGAAAAAATGATCATAAGAAAGTATATTAATAATTATATACAAGGCATCTGGATATTCGAGAAAAGTTCCTAGAAATATAAAACTGTCAAGACCGAATAATGAAAAAAAATTAAAAATCTGAATAGGTCTATAATGAATCATGAAAGTTAAAACCCCTATTGAATGAAATCCCAGGATTTAATGGTTTCACAAGGAAATTCTACCAAAAAGTTTAAGAACAAATACCAATCCTTCTCAAGATCTCTCAAAAAACTGAAAAGAGAATACTACCAAACTCGTTTTATAAGGCCAACATTACTTGGATAACAAAGACAGATAAAGACACCACACAAGGAAAGGAAACTACAGTATCTCTGCTGAACAGAGATGTAAAAACCGCCAACAAAATACTAGTAAAATGAATCCAACAGCACATTAAAAAATAAACCTATGATGGGTTTTTAGAATATAGGTGAGGTTTGTTGGAGTGGGGTCCAGAGCCTTTGACCAAGAAAGAATTCTCGAGATGTCTTTTGTGCAAAAAAGGTGGTTTTATTAAAGCATGCAGACAAGACCCATGGGCAGAAAGAGCTGCTGTCTTGGAGTTTTGAGGGGTGACTGATTATATACTTGGGAGTTGGGGGAGGTAAGGAAAGGGAGGTTTCAAAAAGATTTTCATATGTTAAAGAAGACATACTTCTTTCAGGATACTGGAGACCTTGCCACTGTCAAGTTAGGGTTGTTTTTCCCTCTAGCAAGCCATTAACGTTAAGATAGTTGGGAACTTCCTGAAGGAATATCATATACTCCATCTAGGATGGGGAGGGGGAGTTGCAGGATGTCAGTTTATGCTTTGTCCTTAGTTAGCCTTATGCTCCCTCATCACTGTGGCCAATGACTCTTATTTCTAGGATGCAGTGATAGTTCAACATTTGAAAAATCAATATGGTACACCACAGATAGGAAAATGGTGACTGGGTAGGAAGACTATGGACTCGTGTTGTGCCATGAGCACAAATGGAGAACTATCAAATCATCCTAACACTCCAGAAATTGACCTGAAGACTGACAGAACAAATTTCACAACTAAAGGGAAACACATACACACACACACACACACACACACACACACACACACATCAAAGAAGGTAGGAGGTATGGAGGTGTGGTTGAGGAAAGAAGCAGATCATAGGGGCTGTGGAGGGAGGGAGCCATAGTCATAAAGAAGGGTGAGAGAGAGGAATGCACAAGAAGATGCTTTCCTGGAAGTAAATTGGAAAACTAAAGCAGCTGAATTTTATGAATCCTTGCAACCAGATGGGCCTAAAGCCTGCAGTTTTAAAGGTCACTGGGCTTGACTGGGATAGAGCCCTGAGGGCACTGCCCTACTCCTGGAGATAAGAGAGGAAAACAACCCAGCAACAGAAAGCACAGAAGCAAAGATCTCAAAAACACCTGGGACACACAGCAGGGGGATTATTCATCATTCTTGAAGTGTTTTCCTAAGAAGCAATGTTCAAGCAGACACCTCTAGGAACAAAGGAGCTAGCCTGTTCCATTTCCCACCCCCTTCCCTCAGCATAAACATAGAACCTCCTTCTGCCAAATAAATATGGAAGATTTTCGTTTATACAGTTTACCCCCAGTCTGAAACTACATCTGCTGCTACCCATTACTGCTAAGAGCTACACTGACTCGGCTCTGAAACCAGGGGCCTGGGGTCGAGACTCTGGAATGCAGGGACTCAGTACATGTTCTGTAGTTTTTAGAGTACAAATCCTTTACCTCTTTGGTTTTATTTATTTCTAGGTCTCTTACAGGTTTTGGTATAATTTTAAATAGGATCAACTCATTAATTTCTTTCTTTTGTCTCCTCATCAGCCTATAGAAATGCAACTGATTTCTGTGCATTGATTTTAAATCCTACCATGTTCATGAATTCCTATGTGAATTCTAGCAATTTTGAGGTGGAGTCTTTTGAGTTTTCCACATAAAGTATCATGTCATCTGCAAAGAGAGTTTGACTTCTTCTTTGCCAATTTGAATGCCTTTTATTTCTTTTTGTTGTCTGATTGTTGAGGCTAGGACTTCTAGTGGTACCATGTTGAACAACAATGGTGAGAATGGGCATCCCAGTTGTGTTCCTGACTTTAGGGGAAAAGCTTTCTATTCCTCCCCATTGATAATGATATTTGCTGTAGGCTCTTTATAGATGACTTTTATGATACTGAGGTATCCCTATACTGTGGAGAGTTTTAATCAAGAAAGGATTCTGTATTTTGTCAAATGCTTTTTCTACTTCAATAGAGAGGATCATATGTTTTTTGTCTTTTTATTTATTTATTTATTTTTATTTATTTTTTCTTAATAGAGTTTATCACATTGATTGATTTGTGGTTGTTGAATCACCCTTGCAGCCCAGATATAAATCCCACTTGGTTGTGGTGAACAATCCTTTTAATGAACTTTTGGATCCTACTGGCTAGTATTTTGGTGAGATTTTTTTGCATCCATGTTCATCAGGGACATTTATCTCTAATACTCCTTTTTGATGAGGTTTTTGTCTGGTTTTGGGATCAAGAAAATACTGTTCTCATAGAAGAAGTTTGGAAATTTTCTTTCCATTTCTGATTTTTAAACAGCTTCAGAAGAATAGTTATTAATTCTTCTTTAAATGTTTGGTAGAATCTCTTGGGAAACCATCTGGCCCTAGAGACATGTTTGTCAGATTTTTGATTACTGCTTCAATTTCCTTGCTATTATGGGTCTACTCAGGTTTTCTATTTCTTCCTGTTTCAGTTTTGGTAGTTTATAAGAGTTAGGAATGTATCCATTTCTCCCAGATTGCCTAATTTGTTGGCATATAGATGCTCATAATATGTTTTTAAAATTTTGTATTTCCTTTTTTAAATTTTTTAAAAAGATTTTATTTATTTGACAGACAGAGATCACAAGTAGGCATATGGGCAGGCAGAGAGAGAAAGGGGGAAGCAGGCTCCCTGATAACCAGAGAACCCAATGTAGGGCTCAATCCCAGGACCCTGAGATCATGACCTGAGCTGAAGGCAGAGGTTTAACCCACTGAGCTACCCAGGTTCCCCTAATATTTTGTATTTCCTTGATGTTGGTTGTGACCTCTCCTCTTTCATTCATGGTTTTATGAACTTGGGTCTTTTTTCATTTGATAAGTCCAGATAGGGCTTTATCTATGTTATTAATTCTTTCAAAGAACCATCTTCTGGTTTCACTGATGTGTTCTACTATTCTTTTGGTTTCTATTTCATTGATTTCTTCTCTAATCTTTATTTTTTCTCTCCTTTTGCTTGGTTAGGCTTTATTTTCTATTCTTTTTCTAGCTTCTTATGTGTAAGGTTATCTTGTGTATTTGAGATTTCTCTAATTTTTTAAGAGAGGCAAGCATTGCTATGTACTTCCTTCTTAGGACTGCATTTGCTGTATCCCAAAGGTCCTGAACAGTTGAATTCTCATTTTCATTAGTTTCCATGTATCTTTGAATTCTTCTTTAATTTCCTGGTTGGCACATTCATTCTTTAGCAGATTGCTCTTCAACCTTCAAGTTTTTGAGTTCCTTCCAAATTTCCTCATGTGATTGAGTTCAAATTTCAAAGCATTATGGTCTGAAAATATTCAGGGAATGAGCTCAATCTTTTGGCAGTGGTAAAGACCTGATTTGTGACCCAGTATGTGATCTATTCAAAACAGTGTGGTACTAAAACAAAAATATACACATAGATCAATAGATCAAAATAGAAAACCCAGAAATGAACCCAAAACTAGATGATTAATTAATCTTTGACAAAGCAGGAAAGACTATCTAGTGGGGAAAAGAGAGTCTCTTTAATAAATGGTGTTGGGAAAAGACAGTCTTTTTAATAAATGGTGTTGCTGTTGAACAGCAACATGCAAATGAATGAAACTGGATCACTTTCTTATACCAAACATAAAAATAAATTCAAAGTGGATTAAAGGCCTAAATGTGAGAACTGAAACCATAAAAATTCTGGAGAACAAAGCCTATAACCCCTTCACATCAGCCACAGCAACTTCTTTTTAGCTGTGTCTCCTGAGGCAAGGGAGCAACAGCAAAAAAGAACTAGTGGAACTTCATAATAAAGAAGATAAAAAGCTTTGTACAGTGAAGGAAACAATCAACAAAACTAAAAGGAAATCTATGGAATGGAAAAGATATTTTCAAATCACATTTTTGGTGAAATGCTAGTATCCAAAATGCATTCAGAACTTACACAACTCAACACCTAAAAACCAAATAGTCCAATTAACAAAAAGACAGAATACTTGAATACACATTTTTCCCAAGAAATCATACAGATGACCAATAGACAAAAAGATGTTCAACATCACTCATCATCAAGAAAGACAAATCAAAACTACAATGAGATATCACCTCACACCTGTCAGAATGGCTAATATCAACAACACAAGAAATAACAGTGGTTGGTGAGGATGTGAAAACAGGGAAACCCTCTTGCACTACTGGTGGGAGTGCAAACTGATGCAGCCAGTATTCAGGAAAACAGTAGTGAGGGTCCTCAGAAAATTAAAAATAGAACTACCCTGTTATCCTGCAATTGCATTGCTAGGTATTTACCCAAAGATTATAAAAATATTAATTCAAGTAATTATTGAAAGCTATCTATAGATTCAGTGCAACCTCTATAAAATCCCAATGGCTTTTTTTTTTTTTTAACAGAACTAGAAAAAATTCCTAAAGTTCCTATGCAACCAGAGGAGATCCCAAAAAGCCAAAACGGACTTGAGGAAGAACAAAACTAAAGCCATTTTACTTCCTAATTAAAACTATTACAGGGGCGCCTGGGTGGCTCAGTGGGTTAAGCCGCTGCCTTCGGCTCAGGTCATGATCTCAGGGTCCTGGGATCGAGTCCCGCATCGGGTTCTCTGCTCAGCAGGGAGCCTGATTCCCTCTCTCTCTCTCTGCTTGCCTCTCCGACTACTTGTGATTTCTCTCTGTCAAATAAATAAATAAAATCTTTAAAAAAAATTATTATAAAGCTACAATATATGAAGTTGTGTGATAATGGCATAAAAATAGACATGCCATCAATACAACAGAATAAAGAAGTATAGGAATCAACACATTTATATATAGTCAAGAGATCTACAATAGGGTGCTAAAAGCACACAATGGACAAAAGATAGTGTTTTCCACAAATATTGATAAATGTTTATCCACATAAAAAATAATGAAATTAGACCCTTATTTTACAACATACAAATAATATCAACTCAAAATGTGTTAAAGATTTAAATATTTCAAGAAGACCTGAAATTAAATATCCTAGAAGAAAAATAGGAGGAAAGATTCATGACATTGGTCTTGGTAATGATATCTTTGATATGACACCAAAAGAATGGTTGAGAAAAGCAAAAATCAGTAAGTGTGACATCAACCTAAAAAGTTTCTGCACAGTAAGAAAACTGATCAATAGAGTGAAACAGCAACTTACAAAATGGCAAAAAAAAAAAAATTGTAAGCCATATATCTAATAAGGCTGAATCCCCAAAATATATAAGGAACTACTACAACTCAGTGGCAAACAACAACAACAACAACAACAAAAACCTCAAATAACCTGACTAGAGAATAGCCTAAGAATTTTGACAGACATTTCTCCAGGGACATATAAATGACCAATAGATATATGAAAAATAGTCAGTGTCCCTATTCATCAGGGAAATGAAGTCTTAACCATAATGAGATATCACTGCACATTTGTGGGGCTGGAAATTAAAAAAAAAAAAAAGGTTTAAAGAAAAGAAAAGAAAAAAGAAAAAAAGGACCCAGACCCAAAACAAAAACAAAAACCTAAAACTACACATACAGGCAAAATTGTGAAGAAATTGTAAACCTGGCCTTTTCACGGTTGGTAAGAATGTAAAATGGTGCAGCTATTATAGAAACCAGCAGCAGAGTTCCTCAAAAATTAAAAGTAGAACTACCACATGATCCAACAATTTTACTCCAGGGGTTTTATCTAAAACAATTGAAATCAGAAATCTATATATTCAGTCCAAACACTATCAAAACAAATGGCAAGGCTATACATCAAATTAAAAATTAATAAATAAATTAATCAAAATCATTATCTCGAAGAGATGTTAGCAGTATCATATTCAGGCAGCAGTATTCATAATAGACAAATATGGAAACAATTGAATATCCATTGATGAATGAATGCAAAAGAAGAAACTGCTTAAAATAAAATATTATTTGACCTTAAGAAGAAGGAAATTCTTCAGTAAGTAACAACATGGATGATCTTGTGGGGCATTATTTTATTGAAATAAGTCAGATAAAGAAGGACATATATTGCATGATTCCATTTATATGAGGTATCTGATATCTCAGATATAAATAGAATATATATCTCATATAAATGGAATCAGACATACACTTATGGAAGCAAAGAGAATTTTAGTTAGCAGGGCCTTGGTGGAAAGGAAACGGGGAGTTACTAATCAATAGATAAATAATTTCAGCAAGATGAATAAATTTAAGAGATCTGCTGTACATTTTACCTATAAGTAGCAATACTATATTGTACACTTAAAAAGGTTAAGAGCGTAAATCTCATGTTAAGTGTTATTACCACAATAACATTTTTTAAAATGTTATTGGATATATAAATAAGATATGTTAATTACCCTTTGTCTTTTTATGTAAAACATTTCCTCTTACTGGCAGTACTTTCTATAAGGTCTTTTTCTAAAAATTCCAAGTTTTGCATAGATTTCAGACAATTTAGTCTCTGTAAATATAAATACGTATGAAATATTATGAGATAAATACAATGAAACAGTAATTAAAGGTTATACTTAAGAAATAAATAATTATACACAATGGAATACTATGCAGCCATCAAAAGAAATGAAATCTTGCCATTTGCGACAACATGGATGGAACTAGAGCGTATCATGCTTAGCGAAATAAGTCAAGCAGAGAAAGACAACTATCATATGATCTCCCTGATATGAGGAAGTGGTGATGCAACATGGGGGCTTAAGTGGGTAGGAGAAGAATCAATGAAACAAGATGGGATTGGGAGGGAGACAAACCATAAGTGACTCTTAATCTCACAAAACAAACTGAGGGTTGCTGGGGGGAGGGGGTTTGGGAGAAGGGGGTGGGATTATGGACATTGGGGAGGGTATGTGCTTTGGTGAGTGCTGTGAAGTGTGTAAACCTGGTGATTCACAGACCTGTACCCCTGGGGATAAAAATATATGTTTATAAAAAATAAAAAATTAATTAAAAAAAAAAGAAAAAGAAATAAATAATTATATAGTTATTTTATTGTTAAACTGTGCAGATATTTTTTATCAAATGGAAGTTGCTATATATGCTGTTATTATGGTAAGATTAGTGTCCTTAATATCTATAAAATGTACAGGCATGAATGAAGCATTCTTAAAGTCTATTTCTTATTTCATTGGAGTATTTATGCAATATCCATTACATGCTAAAACTTTGTAGTAACTTTATTTCACTGCCTAATCTTAATCTATTCAAATTCTTCTGTCTCCATAATATCACAAACACATGCCTTATATATTCCCACTTCCATCCCACTTCCATAGCCTAAGTTTAAACTTGATAACACACTGAAGATTGTGGAAAACATTCCAAGCACTGTGGAGAATATTTATGCATGTAGACATAATGTATGAGCACATGGGCTCTATTAGATGAAAAGCCATTTCTAAATAATCTTTAAATTAAATCTAAATTATATCTTTAGAAAAAGAAGACCAAATACATTTTCACTAGAATGATTGAATACAAGCAATTTTTATTTTTATCAGGTCCTTAGCAATTAAAATAGCAATTGGATTTTTTAATACATCTTGATTTTATCCTCTCAAGTGTAGGTAGTATGTTTTATAGGTCAGTGATATTGATTATGATGAAGGTAATTATAACACATAAACTAGAGACAGAGATTATGTTGAAATAAAGAATGATGGATGCCTAAGTATACTTGTAAAGTATATAACTAGTTATTAGATAAAGAATAGGTCTTAAATAGTTTTCATGAGTTGTTTATTAGGCTAAATGTGTGCTTATAAAAGTAAATACAACCAGTGTGACATCTTTCTAAATGGAGACACTATCAACAAAATAAATTTCTGTATGTAAATGATATAATCTGTGAGAATCAAGTCACAGACCCTTGCTGTAGCTTTAAATCATTATCTAGAAAACAATCAAACAAATAAAAGCAAAGCAAAGCAAATGATGAATTATTGTCTATATGTTAAAAACATTTCAAATAAACATGTAGGTCACTCAGTTCATCTGCATTATTCATTCATGCAGTTTTAACCTATTGGCAATATGTGGTAACTATATGAATGATTTTGCTTTTTTATTGAGAGTGAATAATTATTTAGAACCCTATAATTCAACAACTTTAAGTTTTAACAACTCTGCCCCATTTGATCTTGAAAAAATATTTTTGTTTTGGTGTGATTCTTTTTTTTTTTTAATTTAATTTTTTCTGTGTTCCAAGATTCATTGTTTATGCACCACATCCAGTGCTCCATGCAATAGAGGCCCTCCTTAATACCCACTACCAGGCTCACTGAACCCCCCAACCCCTCCCGTCCAAAACCCTCAGTTCATTTCTCAGAGACCACAGTCTCTCATAGTCCATCTCCCTCTCCAATTTCCCCCAATTCACTATTCCTTTCCTTTTCCTTTGAAGTCTTTCTTTCTGTAGTTTGTCTCTATATTTCTGTTCAATGCTATTTTTAGGACTTTTCCTCTTTTATAGAACCCCCCCTTAATATTTCCTGCAGTGTCAGCTTGGTGGTTGCATAGTCTTTTAAGTCTTGCCGGTCTTGGAAACTCTGTATCTCTCTATCTGTTATGAATGTCAGTCTTGCTGGATAAAGTATTCTTGGCTGCATGTTCTTCTCATTTAGTGCCCTGAATATATCTTGCTAGCCTTTTCTGGCTTTCCAGGTCTCTGTGGACAGGTCTGATGTTATTCTGATGGGCTTTCCTCTGTAAGTAAGGAGCCTCTTTGCCTTAGCGGCTTTCAAGAGACTATACCTACATTATAATTCCTCAATTTGACTATCAGGTGTCGTGATGATTTTTTGGAATGTATAATCTTGGGTGGAGACTGTTCTGCCTCTAGTACATGAACGATGGTTCCATTCGCGAGATTGGGAAAATTTTCATGAAGGACTTGTTCCACTATAACTTCTAGACTTCTTTCTTTCTCCTCCCCTTCAGGGATTCCAATAATTCTGACATCGGAATGTTTCATGGCATCATTTATTTCCCTGATTCTGTTTTTGTGGTTTCTAAGCTGTTTGTTCCAGGCTTTCTCCTGATCCTTTCTATCTGTTTGTCCTCCAGATCACTAATTCTATCTTCTGTCTCAGTTACCCTAGCGTTGAGAGAGTTTAGATTAGATTGGAACTCATTAAGAGCATTGTGAACCTCATGAAAGATGGTTCTCCTTCCCTTTACTTTCAGTCTGGCTGTATCTTTAGCTTCCAGATGTGTCTCTTGTAGATAGCATATGCATGGGTCCTGTCATTTTATGCAGTTTGCAACCCTGTGCCATTTCATGGGAGCATTTAGGCCGTTCGTGCTGAGAGTGACTACTGAAAGATAAGTTTTTATTGACATCCTGTTGCCCCTGAAGTCCTTGTTTCTATAGATCGTCACCGTAAATTTCTGCTCTATGTCACTCTTGGGTTCTTCTTGTATAGAACCCTCCTTAATATTTCTCGTAGTGCCAGCTTGGTGGTCACATACTCTTCTAAACCTTGCCAGTCTTGGAAGCTCTTTATCTCTCCATCCATTTTGAATGTCTATCTTGCTGGATAAGGTATTCTTGTCTGCATGTTTTTCTCATTTAGTGCCCTGAATGTGTCTTGCCAGCCCTTTCTGGCTTGCCATGTTTCTTTGGACAGGTCTGACATTATTCTGATGGACCTTCCTCTGTATGTAAGGAATCTCTTCCCCCTAGTTGCCTTTAGGACCTCTCATTTAATGTTATGATTCATGAATTTCAGAATGACGTGTCTGGAGGTCTATCTAGATTCATTGATCTTGTGATATGTCCTTTCTGCCTCTAGAACACATACACTTGTTCCTTTCTCCAGACTGGGGAGAATTTCATCTAGAATTTGTTTGCCTATATCTTCTAGTCTTCTGTCTTTTTCCACTCCCTCAGGGAATCCCAATAATTCTGATGTTGAAACATTTCATGGCATTATTTTTTTCCCTAATTCTGTTTTCATGTTTTCTAAGCTGTTTGTTCCAAGCCTCCTGCTGATCTTTTCCATTAGTTTGTTTTCTAGATGACTATTTCAATCTTCTGCTTTGGTTACCCTAGCTGTTAAGGTATTTGGGATTGGATCTCACTGATACCATTTTTTAGCACTGCCAGATCAGCCTTCACTTCCCCCCTGAGAGTTTCTATGTTGCCACTAATGCTTTTCTCTAGCCTAGCCATTGCCTGGATAATTGTTACCCTGTATTCCCTTTCCAACATGCTATTTATGTCCATATCCAGTAGTTCTGTGGCAGAAGACAAAGTCTGGATTTTTCCTCTGTTGTTTTTTCCTCCTCTTAGTCATTTTGGTGAGAGGTGGTTGAGGGCATGTATAGCTGAATATATCATCCAGGATCCAGGCAAGGTATACCCTTTAGGTGCTGCGGCAGAAAACTGCTGACTTACAAAGGCCTCGCTGCAGGAATCAGGTCTCAGGCGACAAAGGAGTTTCTGTTTCTTTGTCCCTGGAGTGAAGGCAGCTCCCCAAATGCTCTTGAGTTCACAGGAAGTCCTCAGTTTGGTGAATGATACTTTGTAGTAACTGTTGCCAGAGTCCCACGGCCAGTAAGCAGCACTGTTAGGATTTGAATGAAGATCTCTGGGATGCCAAAACCCTCCTTGTTAATACTCCTCCTCATGGTGAGCACACAATGCTTGTCTTGAGCTCCAGAAGCCAGCAGGTCTCAGCCTCTGACCACCTGAACCTTTACAGTTTACAGAGAGGGCTTAATGGGACTCTGTCACTCACACCAGCCAGAGGGGCTCAACAATTCCTCAATACCCCAAAGCTGCCTCCTGAAAATGGTTCCCTGGTGTGATTCTTTTCCACATAGAATATTTTGAATGATGTTTTCTGCCTATAATTATTAATGCCATAAATGCCTCTTCATTTACTGTAATTCCACAACACTGTTTATATTGATTTCTTTGAATACCAAGTTTTTATTTTATTTTAAAACACCATAAATAATTAGTTTTATTTTATAGATAATGACTTCTAACTATACACTTAGTAAAATTTTGCTCAGAGAATCTCACAAGAGGAATATCTTACATTTTTAAGAGCTATTATTTCATCCTGTAGGCCATAGACTTTGTGTACAGTCCTTTTTCTACTAAATATGATTTTATATATATGATTTTACAAACCCAGAATGAGAACTGTAATGTAAGTGGTTTTTCTAATACTATGAAAACTTCGTGATTTCAATATTTGATTTATATGTATTACTATTATGTTAAAATGTAAGAAAACCTTGAAATCAAACAATTAAAGTAGCTTGCAGAGACCATCTAATTTGAAATCATTCTGTTTTGAACTCTTTGTAGGTAATACTGTTCTTGAAGTAATAAAAGAAAAATACAATTTAAAAAATTGTGGGGTGATGGTGTACCTTTATTGTGTCTTCAGTAGAATTTATCTTTTGGTATGGTAATATTGCCTTATTTTCACATATTTTGTGGGTTTTATGTTTATAAGTCAGTTCTGTGTAAAGTGTCAGTCCTGTGGGCTTTGTGTAATTCATGTCTTATTCCATCCCAAGGCATAGAACAAATATAAAGGTATAGAAATTCTCAAGTATTTTGCACTATCTCTGCCAGTAGAGTTTACATAATACACTGCCATGTTTATTATACCTACAGTCAGTAAATGCATAGTATATTCCTTCGTATCATATATACTTTTGATCTCTCTTGCTGAATTTCTGGAGATTCCATTGAATTTCTTTTTCTTTTTTGCACCTTCATTTAGATTATAATATGTTCAATATTATATATAACTTCTATATTAAATTTAAAAATATATAATAGACCAACTTACAAGATAGTCCTTTTTGACAAATTTTTAACAGGGCAGATAATTTTTTTTTCCAACTCATTAATATATTTGAAACTAGAAACTGTATTTTCTAAGGATTAACAATTAAAAGTGACCCTTTAAATTATTAACTGGTAAAAATATAAGACATACTTTTGACATGCAACAGGAATGAATTAAGAGAATTTCTGTAAAAAGAAAAATTTCTGTCATAATCACAAATGTCTATACATTCATTTTCTATGCCAAGTGACTCTTTATCATGCATAGAAAACTTTATTTTTTATACCTTAGCAGCTGGAGTTTGGACATGGTGTGATAAGGTGGTCCAAAAGCTTACAAAGAAACTAGTTAGAGGCAACACTTAAATCTTCTCAGTATTTTTTTTTAAAGATTTTTTATTTATTTATTTGACAGAGAGAAATCACAAGTAGATGGAGAGGCAGGCAGAGAGAGAGAGAGAGGGAAGCAGGCTCCCTGCCGAGCAGAGAGCCCGATGTGGGACTCGATCCCACGACCTTGAGATCATGACCTGAGCCGAAGGCAGCGGCTTAACCCACTGAGCCACCCAGGTGCCCAAATCTTCTCAGTATTAAGCAAGTAAACATAGTAAATTGTTTTTATTTTTTTTTTTCACAATAAGTTGTTTTTAAATGAGAAGCTAAGAACATTTTAGAATAGCCATACACACACACACACACACACACACACACACATAGAGTAATAGAGTAAGGCTGTTTTTTGTTTTTTTTTTTTTTAAAGATTTATTTATTTATTTGACAGACAGAAATCACAAGGAGGCAGAGAGGCAGACAGAGAGAGGAGTAAGCAGGCTCCCCGCTGAGCAGAGAGCCCGATGTGGGGCTTGATCCCAGGACCCCGGGATCATGACCTGAGCCAAAGGCAGAGGCTTTAACCCACTGAGCCACCCAGGCCCCCCAGAGTAAGGCTGTTTTAGGACTAAAACAAGATACATGTAAAAGAAAAGTGTCATCAACTCTAGTCTATTTGAAGATATAGCACACTTATATATTAGTGGTTTTCTTTAAATTCCACAATAGTAATCTGAAGAACTAGCGTTTTCTAATATTAATCTAACATGGTAAAAATAAAAAAAAGAAGGCATCTGGTATATTCAAACTTTATATTACTGCAAAAGGTTATTCAGTTGTATGGTAAGAATGGCTCACCAGATTTAATTAGGGCTCTTTGAAGTACTTTTCAATATCATCCTCCTTCCATGTATCTTGCATATCTTGAAATAGTCTGTTTATTAATTAGATCCCAAGTGACTAAGTCCATAAAAAATACTTCCACAGACAGAAATAATACTTCTGGACACTGGCAGTATACACATTTTATAGTAAGTTAATAAATGTGCATTTTGTTTTAATGAAATGGCTATCATTTAATGATAACCAGAGGCCAAACTCCATACTATATTTAAGCATCACCTTATTTGATCATCAAAACAAATTTATGAGGCCCAATTACTGAAGTGAAAAATGCGCCTGAAAGAGGTTTGCAAATTTACTTATGGTGACACAACTATTATATATCTAACACAGAGGCTATTTGATCTTTATTATTTTAGGTTATTATAAGAAACCATACAAGGAAGCTCATTTCATACTTTTTGGAAGTAAAATGTTGAGAGGCATCTTTACAAATTGTAAAATATCATCTTTTAGGTGTTGTTGGATAAATTTTTCCTGCTTCAGATGCATAGATTTTCTCTCAAATAAATTAAATGACTTGCTTTTCATTCTTTGGACTTTTAATCATTAATCTTATTGTTTTTGAGAGCTACGCTTGTAAGATACATTTTTGTTGGTAAGTTTGAACTTGTCATTTTGGGAGAATGTTTGAAATATTATATTATTCATTTTATATCACTATTAATTCAAATATTTATGCATTATTGTCTTTCTAACAAATTGTTTCACTGAATTAAGAGACATTGAGTCTATAGTGGAATTAATTCATGATGTCCTCTAAATTAAGTCAGGGTAGAGTCTAGCTGTCTAGCTAAGCAATTCAGACCTGTCATTTAGGTCAGCTTGACCTATCATAAATTCTAACATCTTTATCTTGTAACTAATTAGGAGGGATACTTGTGACACTGTACATGGCATAAGCATTTCTATCTCTTTCTCTTCTTTTCTCTTTATTATGGAAATAAATTATAGTAAATAATTTTGGCCATCTCTATGGCCATCTCTGAGTGAGGAAGTAATGAATTAAATTGTATTTCCCCAAATTCATGTCCACCTGAGGCCTCAGAATGTGATCTTATTTGGAAATAGGTCTTTGCAGATATGCTTAAGTTAAGATGAGGGTATACTAGATGAGGGTGGATCCTAAATCCAGTGAACTGATGTCCTTATAAGAAGAGTAGAAATGTAACTATCATTTTATATATGTGTGTGTGTGTGTGTTTGTGTGTATGTATATGTATATACATATGTATGTATGTATGTGTATATGTGTGTGTGTGTGTGTGTATACGCCGCATGCCTGGGTGGTTCAGTGAGTTAAGTAGCTACTTTCAGCTCCTGGGGTCCTGGGATCAAGCCCCATGTTGGGTTCCCTACTCAGTCAGAAGGTGTTTCTCCCTCTCTCTCTGCCTCTCTCCCCACTTGTGCTCTCTCTCTCTCAAATAAATAAAATCTTTAAAAAAAATTATCCGTGTTACCTTCTACTTAGAGGGTGATCTAATGGAGAAGTCAAAACATAAGCAGAAGGCATTTAAGGAACATGAGCTAAGAACAAGGGTGCTACAGAAATTAATAAAATATTTGATTGAATTAAATTATCATGGGTAGCTACAGCCATTCCACAAGAAGAAGAGCCTTGTAAATTACAAATGAATATTGGAAGATTGCTTTGAAGTTTTCTTTTTATAAAAGGGAACATTCTAGAACAGGGGATACCAACTTTTGAATTTTTATCTCAGTGATTCTTTTGTTCAGTGCTTATATATCTGGCCAAACCTATATTCTAAGAAACATATTCTTTTATGGAATGTTAATACACTTAACATGTAAAATTTCACTCTTATTTTTTTTTAATTTATTTGATAGACAGAAATCACAAGTAGGCAGAGAGGCAGGCAGAGAGAGAGAGGAAGGGAAGCAGGCTTCCTGCTAAGCAGAGAGCCCAATGCGGGGCTTGATCCCAGAACCCTGGGATCATGACCTGAGCTGAAGGCAGAGCCTTTAACCCACTGAGCCACCCAGGGGCCCCTAAAATTTCACTCTTAGAGGTCCAGAAATATTTTAAGTGCCTTGTAGATCTTTATGCTGGTCCATTATACTGGTTATAACAATTAATATAATAGGGAAAATTTATCATCTTGATTTCTCAGGTTCTGAGGATGCTCTGTAATATTCTTAAAAGAATTACAGTATATTCACCTTACAGAAATGTAGATGATAATTGAAATTACAGAGAATTAAAAGTTAGGTAACCTTAATTTCTGAGTAAAATAGCTCTAGGACCACTATGATTCTAAAATAGCCTTAACAATAATGATAATAGTCTTGTTTCTATTTTGTTCAAAGTGATTTCCTGTTTACTTTTCCTTTTCAAATATTTTAATGAACAGTTCAGTCACAGTGCACACTAATGTTACAGAACTTTAAAACATGCCACTTTTTACTTCTGGAAATTTGCTATAATAATAATAATAATGATGATGATGATGATAGCAAATTTGGACTAGTCACACTTCCTACATTCACATTCAGAGAAAAGGAAAAGACTTTGAGTCAGGAGAATGATGACCTATTACTAACAAATACAGTGATGTGCAGCTTTTATTTCTGCCATCAGAGAAGCCTGCAACTTCCTTCTAAATGGCTTTGTGTTCAATACTCATTTGCTGGGGTGAGCTGTGCTATAATTAGAGCTATCACTAAATCATTATCACATTAGACCACTTTCTAGTGCCCTATCCAAACCCTGTAGGGCAATTCCACCTCTCTTTTGCTGGTGGAGAGCCACCATAATTCCTTGCAAGCCAGTGCTGCTCAGTCTCCTACTTGAAAACACTCTGAAAAGTGCTCTGTGACAGAAGGAAAATTGGATACTTGAATGTGGGATTCTTCCTGATCAGGAAAGAGAAAAAGAAAACCTTCAAAAGAACTTGAAACATCTTGGGGCAGTCTCTCATTACACAGTTAGAGGGGATGAATGAGGAGATAATGGAGTGGGGGAGGTTGATTTTAAGTAATTCTGGGAAGACCATGAAAGTAAAAATTTGAGTGTTTTGGAGTGGGAAATGTTCAGCACCTGCTGATTGAAAGGCTAAAAAATGAAATTAAAGAATTAGCTACTAGGGCAGTGTTTTGTTTCCATTTGAAAGAAAAGCAAACTATAGTACTAGATGGTTCAAGTTTACTTTTGCAACACCTCCCTAATTTACTACATATTTCCACAAATAGAATGTTTTCCTCTTATTTCATTCTGTAATCTGGCCTGCATAATTTATACTTTTATCCCTAAATCTGTATCTTAAAATTGACTCCCCTCTTCAAAGTGCCAGAAATCCGAATGCAGTTGCCAGAGTAACTCAAGTAAGGGGCTCAGGTTTGATAAATATAAAAGTAATACGACATACGTAAGGTGGCATAATATTCTATAAATAAGATTGTATAGGGATGAGAGAAAAGATATGTTAAAACCAAGTACCACCACTGAATAGCTCCTGTGATTCTCAGTTATCTTATATATAAATTAAAGTTATTAATACTAGCCCTTTCTGTTTCACAGGAGTGATATCAGGTGCAATGACCAAGGTAAAATAAACTTTTTTAAAAATTCAAAATTAGTATGTAAAGATGAAGTACTGTGCTGGTAAGGAGGAGAGTATAATTATATCTAGTACTACAACAAACTGTTTTTTAAAAATGATATAACATAGAGATATTGATTAACCCAGAATGTGTTTTATGTACAATGCATTTTAGTCAAATATTTTCAGTGTGTTTTCACCTTTATAATGTAGAGATCACCTCTGTGTTAAGTCCTGCTGACATTTTCAGTATTTCACCATAGGTAACAACAGCATCCTTGCTGAATGGTCGCTGTCCTTTATGTACAGATGTTGACTCATCTGGAGTGAATGCACTATAAGAAGGAGAATTGGGATTTTAATTTACTAAGCAGGGAGGCAAATTATGTAATTAGCTGATAAGCAGTTAAGCAGAAAAGTAACAGAAGTAATCTTGTAGGGAATCACATATGACTTATAAATATTTCTGTGACATAATTTCTGGAGTTAAGATATCTACACTGTGCAGACTTACTGAATTAAATTTCATGAAAAATGAAAAACACTAGAATCTAAAATTTTCTATTGTTTTAAGATTTTCCCTTTATTTTTTAGAATCCACTTTTTTTTTTTTCTTTTAGCAGTTTATTTTCTTTTTAGCACCTGGCTCAGTCAGTCAAAATTAAGTCACTGATTTTGGTTGAGGTCATGATCTTAGGGTCCTGTGATGGAGCCTTGGACTTGGCTCTGCACCCAATGGGGATACTACCTGTCTGTCTCCTTCTCATTCTATCTCTCCCCCAATGTGTGCTCTCTCTACCTCTCTCTCAAATAAATTAATACCATCTTTAAAAAAAATTCCATATGGCCATTTTTTAAGGAAAAATAAAATTTCTTGCATCAAATATGATAAAAAACTAAAACAATTCTTTGTAGTGCAGAATTTACAGGGTGAAGAAAGATGATTTTATGAGTTTTATAATAAATTGAGTGGAAGCTAGCATAAGATATGGGGTATCATCCCTTGAAGAACGTGGCCTCAGTCCTCTTTGTAGGTAACATGGCCATGTGTGGTTTGAATATTTATGTTTAATATTTGCATAAGCCAGAGGTTTTATTGTTAATATTCAGGGAGATGTAGAAAATTATTGTTCCAGTAAGGTTGTACACAGTGACTTACTATCGCAAATTCATACTATATTCTCTTTAAAAAAATCAAGGTGCTTAATTTTAGAAATGTCCAGTATTTTAATATTCTAACTATTTGAATTACTTTTTGTATTTGAAAAATTCAGGATGGGTCTTCATGTTTCCTTCTAAATAAAGCTTGGTATTGTCAGTCTTTAAACATCATTGTCCTAAAATGCAGCATCATTAATAACTATATACAGTGTTCTAGATTAATAGTTAGACATTGAAAAGGAGAACCTATAACTAAAAACTCATATCAGTGGTTCCTGGAGAATCGCTGAAGACTGCAAAGACCAAGGGAAACACCTGAACTCATTCTAATGTTATTTTTATTTAGTTCTACCTTACTCCCAAAGATCAGAAAATGATAAGAAATGCAATTATTTTGGAGCTCAATGTCAACAATTTGACCCTAAAAACCAAGTGCTCAAGTTTTAATGAATGTGTGTGTCTCTGTGTGTTCTATTAGTATTACTTAGGACATTTGATATTTTCTAAAGAGATGACAATAAGTTAGTACAGGAAACTCATGATGGCGATTAATTTTGATTTTATACAGCAGATGTTTGCTCAGTGCCAAATAAACCTGTTCAATTTACCCCATGTCTTAATGTACCCTATCTATTATTTACATGTGAGCACATGCACCACTGAGAAAAGGAATAGCAAGGGCATGGCAGGGGTATATCAAGACATCTGGTGAGGTGATTGCTTACAAAATCAAAATTCTTGGCTGCAACTCAAGACAGAAAATAGTTCAGAAAAAAATACCTTCTCTGTGTCTTCTTCTGTCTTAATTGCCTTGTATGTAGGAATTTATACAACAATCTCTCTGGTTATGAGGGCAGGTATCGTATTTTTTTTGATCAAACACATTAGGAGGATGTGGGGCAATAAAATTAATATTTATTTCCTTATGCTAAATATTATCACTATAATAAGCTTGCATAACTCACCAAATATTGGTAGCATTCATACATAAATTCTTCTTATATTTGAGAATTCAATTTCCAATTAGTTAGTGCATATAGTTTTGTGGGCTTCCTTCTATGTAGGTGGTAATTACAACATGGATGAAACCTAGTTCACCCAAACAATGAAAACTAGAGCTTACACATTAGAAACTGTAGATGACTAGGTGGAAATAAGAAAGAGATTATTTTTTAAAACAAAAAACCTTGAGGGAATTATAAAGGAAGGATAATTAAAGGTAATATGCTTACCTTAATTATTTTTAATTTCTTTCCCCAGCTGCTAGCTCTTTCTTCCACCTAGTGTAAATACTTCAGAATTCCTTCAAGTCCATGCCCAAATGATTTTTTTTTTCACCCTAGTCAAAACCGAAGCATAAGCAAAGAAAAGACCCATTAAGCATTTTTGTTTCTTTAAAAATTTACTTCTAATAACATTTATGGACACTAATATGTAGAGAATCCTGTGCTCAGTATTAAGATCAGTACAAAGATATCATCCCTATCTCTTAGAGGATATGATGCAAACATATGAGAACTCAAGTATAATACAGAACTTGCTATCTGACAAAAAAGAAGTGCTTGTTATCAAGAAAGGAGCTGTTCTTTTGATAATAGACCACAAAGATTTGAAGAAAAGGAATTTACATTTAAATTTGGGTGAGAGAAAGTGACCAATAGGGTTTAAATATTGTACTGCTTGGAAAGGCAAATCTAGTTTAATAGCGGTGGCGTTGCATTAAACTTGTCCTGTTCACATCTTATGTCTTGGGTTATCTGGAAAATGGTTAGGTTGTGTCAGCTAAAGACAGCTGGAATAGAAATTAAAAAAGAAAACATAAACAAGAAAACTACAATTTTCTCTAAGTCCTACAAGTTAAAAATTTTGTCCTATGTTAATTCTGTCATTGGAATAGCCTAATTTAATTTAAACTTCCCTTTAAAATATTGCTAGTTTGAGTTATGAATTACCAAAGTAGTCAATCCTGATAACAAAATTTAGGGGAAAAATTGCACATTTTTCCTTAGTTTTACAGACACTGTATTTTCCAGACCCTCACTTTTCTCACAAAGCATTAGATACCACAATAGGTTTTTAGAAGTTTTTTTTTACCTGTATGTCTTAACTCTCTAATGAAAAACCATAGACAAATATCATTAATTTATAGACTTAAGACTGCTTTGTTATTAAGAGAGTTAAGACTGTACCCTAACTCTAATATATATATATATATATATATATATATATATATATATATATATATTTTACAGAGAGAGAGAGAGAGAGATCATAAGTAGGCAGAGGGGCAGGCATAGAGGAGGAAGCAGGCCCTCTGCTAAGCAGAGAGCCCAATGAAGGGCTGGATCCCAGGACCCTGAGACCATGACCCAAGCTGAAGGCAGAGGCTTAGCCTACTAAGCCACCCAGGTGCCCCTGTACCCTAACTTTTCAAGTTGTTTTGAGCCAAGCAAAAACACTTATTTCAACCAGAGGATGTGAATATTACATCATCTTTAAATGAAGTTTTATTAGCTTATACAGAATGGGAATGCAATGCAATATATCTAATTTAGATTAACATGACAATCCTATAATATATGGTATTCTGAATATTTTAAGTTATAAGATCATATTTGTTTTGTGGGGGGGTTGTGATTATTTATTTCACTGAAAATTCATCATACAAACAATTTTGAACTTTTATAAATGATCAAATAAAGGCCAGTCTTGATTGTGATCTAAATTTTGTAAAACTTGTTTCAACATGATATAGGTTTTAAAAGTATTTTTTATTTTATTATTGTTATTATTATTTTTCATTTTACCTAAATGCCTGGTTAATGGAAATTTTGAATCAGCAGAAGTGAATCAGTTTAACATTGCTGAGGCATTTCATGTTCTGTGCTGTGATTTTTTTATCTCCCAAAATGGAAAAAGCCTCAGTGAATATTTAATCTGGCGAGAGTGACTACAGAAAGGCACTCTTGAAACTGATGGAGACCTACACTATCAGTGGTATTTCCACTGAAATTCAGAGCATTGACAGGAGAACCAACATACATATCTTTCCTTATAAAAAGCAACTGTTGAGGAGTCAAGATGGTGGAGGAGTAGCAGGCTGAGATGGCATCAGGTAGCAGGAGATCATCTAGTTTATCAAACCATTCCAAAAACATACAAATCCAATAGGAGATCAAAGAGAAGAAGAGCAGCAATTCTAGAAACAGAAAATTGATCACTTTCTGAAAGGTAGGACCTGCAGAGAAGTGAATCTGAAGCAACGGGAAGATAGACTGTGGGGGGAAGGGGCCAGCTTCCAGTAAGCAGCAGAGGAACAGAGCACAAAATTATAACTTTTAGAAGTCTGCTCCACTGAGGGACATCAATCCAGAGGCTAATTGGGGGTGGAGACCTTGCAAGGACAGCATGGTCTCATGTCCTGCAGGGTCACAGAAGGATTGGGGGTGTCTGAATATCTCAGAGCTTGCATATATTAGAGCAGGGAAGCCAGCTACAGAGATGGAGCCAAGGAGTGAGTTCTCAACTCAGGGTCACCTTAAACTGTGATCTGTGGCACAGTCAGACAGCTGCTCTTTGAGCAGGGACCCCACAAGTGGCAGATCCTGGGAGACTGCCCTGGAAGAGCAGCAGGGATCTGCTGAGTTTGGAGACTCCAGGCAGGATTTGTGTGCTAGAGACAGAGATCTTTGGTCACAGGCTGGGTGAACTCGGGGTGTGGTCAGAGGCCAGGGATACAGGAGTGACTGAGCACTTTTCTCAGAGGGTGCACTGAGGATTGAGGCCCTGAGCACTCAGCCTCTCTGGGCTGGAGATTAGGAGGCTGCCATTTTCATTCCCGTACTCCAGAGCTCTACAGAAAACATTCAGGGTACAAAAGCTCCTACGAGTGAACCTGAGCAGATTACAGTCCCCTGGCAAGGGTGGTGCAATTCCACCTCCAGCAATGACACTTGAGAATTATTATAACAGGCCCCTCCCCCAGAATATCAGTAAGAAATCCAGCCAAGACCAAGCTCACTTACCAATGAGAACAATGGAATTCCAGAGGAGGAGGAAGCAAAGCATGGAATTCATGGCTATCTCCCCATGATTCTTTAGCCTTGCAAAGTTAAATATTTTTTTTAATTTTATTTTTTTCTTATTTTAATTTTTTGAACTTTTCCTCTTTCCTCTTTTAATGTCTTTTAACTAGTTTATCTTAACAATACCTTTCATTAAAAAAAAATCTTTTTGAACCTTCATTATTATAGTCATATTTTATACTTCATTGTATCTACTTTACTTTTTGTATACTCATAGGGTTTTATTCTTCTAAAAAATTGTGGGATACAACATATTCTAGTAGATCAACATACTCCCTGAATCTAATACAGGGTTTTATTCTACTTTCCAGCCTGAGCAAATTCTCTCCACTTTCTTTTTCTTTCTTTTCCCAACCAACTTATCTTATCAAGTCCTTTTTTAGAATTTTTTAAAAATTTCATCTTTACAGTCATATTCTATCCTTTCATTGTGTTTACACTTATTTTTGTATGTATATATAGAAGTTTTTCTTTCTTTAAAATTTTGGGAGGTAGTTTCTTCTAAGAGACCAAAATATTGCCCAAATTAAGTGGGTGGCTCTGTTCTATTCATCAGCCATATATATATATATATATATATATATATATATATATATATATATATATATATATATTTACTCTTTTTTTCTTAATTTTTTTGAACTTCTTTTTATCCCCTTTCTTCCCACCACAATTTGGGATCTCTTTTGATTTGGTTAACATGCATTTTTCTGGGGTCTTTTTTACCTTTTTAGTAATAATAGTAGTATTTAATTCTCTCCTTCATATAATGAAGTTAATTAAAAATAATAATTAATGAAATGGCATATGTCATATGATTCATATTAATAATTTAAATAATTTAAATAATAATTTAAAGGAGGAGGACTTTGGAACCCTTAATCTGTAATCAATTTGTCAAAAGCAACGGTAACAACTTGAGTTGTGATTGGCCTCTGAAGTAAGGGATGGAGTTGAGGGCCAGTCTTGTAAGACTGCATGTTTAACCTGTGGAATCTGATCCTATCTCTAGGTAGATAGTGTCAAATTTGATTTAAATTTGTGTCCAAGAATTACTTTATGTTGTCTGGAGGAGATGGGGGACTCCCCACACCCTGGAATTAGATCTGGGAACCCTTAAAGAGCTTTATACAAAGACAATTCTTATTTTGGACCAGAACAGCACAAGAATTCTGTCTCATAAAATAACCATTTTAAGATAAATTTTATTATACCATCATAACAATTAACCTCTCCTATAATAAAAAAATAAAGAAAACTATGAGTTAATATTGTGGAGAGAACACACACGATTTGCCCATAATTTTCTGACATTCCAAATTCGTTGTTAAAACCCCATACTGTTTGAACTCATTAAAAAAAAATACAATGAGGGATTTCAATGGAGGAAAGATTGGAATATATATGCATATATTTATTTTAAAGATTTTATTCATTTATTTGACAGACAGAGATCACAAGTAGGCAGAGAGGCAGGCGGAGAGAGGAAGGGAAGAAGGCTCCCTGCTGAGCAGAGAGCCTGACACAGGGCTTGATCTCAGGACCCAGGGATCATGACCTGAACCAAAGGCAGAGGCCTTAACCCACTGAACCACCCAGGCGTCCCTGGAATATATTTTTAAAGACATTAAGATGATACAAAAATACCAATCCATGAAACAAAACATATTCTTACTGCATGTGTATGGTGGATTTATGGGAAGAGGAATACAATCTATCCTTCAGGACCAAAGAGAGAATCTGTGTTCTCAGAGTAGATTTGTCAGTTGTGGTTGGGAATACTAAATAAAACTAAGGTTGAGTTTTAACGGAAGACTAATGTATATGGAAGTCATCTACTATGCTTATCACATGGCTATATTCAAATCATCATTGAATTTTTCACCAGGGACTCCACCAAAACAAACAAACAAACAAATAAATAGTCCCTCTGAAGAAATTGAAATTGAGCAGTAATCTCTTTGCAGAGAACTGGAAAAGATAATGAAAAACTGGACTCCAAAATAAAATATTGCTCCTTTTAGCACTTATAGAAGCTCCAACAAGAAAAATACACACATGATTATCCCAAAAGCATCCTAGTGAAAGTAAGACCTTCAAGGGAAGAGACTTCCTATTGGTTGCCTGATATTTGAAGAAAATAATTTCATGGAAGACTAAAGGCAGGATACCCTGCCTTTATCCAGAACAAACCAAAAATAAAGAAAAAGAGATAATTTCAGAAACAAAAGAAATGAGGGATTTGAAGGAAAAACAAAACAAAACAAAGCACTGAGGAGACACAATTTCAATAAAATACACTGAGGATGCTAATTGAAAAATAAATACAAAAATAAAAAAATCAATATAATTAAAGTCAAACTTGAGGGGAAAAAACGGCTAAAGAACAGACATAGGTATCAAAAATGTACATTAGTCAGATTTTAGTCAGCTAATCTTAGTCAGAAATTAGTCAGCTTTCAGACTGTACAAGATATCCCAAAGGAAAAGAGATAGAGAGAGAGAAAGAGAGAGAGAGAGAGAGAGAGAGATGTAACTGACAACTTGGGTACATCATAATAAAAAATTTAAAATGTATATAGCCTCTTTATTGAAATTAAATTCTGCCAAGTAAATACCCATTTAATGGTTTTTAGTGTATTTTCAGACTATCGTCACCACCACCACAATCATTTTTGAACATTTTCATCACCCTAAAACAAAACTTCATATTCATTATCAGGTACTCTAAATTTACCCCCAATCCTCCAGCCCTAAGCAAGCACTACCCCACTTTCCATCTCTACAGATTTGATGTTCTGAACACTTCAAAAAAGAATAATCATGTACTATGTGGTCTCATGTGACAGGCAAAAGAGAGACAAACAACTACTGGATCATGAGGGGAGAATTCAAGAGATAAGTGATATCATAAGATGAAACAACATTAGGATAATTGGAATTCCCGAAGAAAAAGAGAGAGAGGGGAGCAGAAGGGATATTGGAGAGAAATATCCTAAAGAGTTTAGCTAATATGGCAAAGGGAACAAGCTTCAAAATTCAGGACGTGCAGAGAAACCCCCTCAAAATCCATAAGATTAGGTCCACACCCCATCATCTAATAGTAAAACCTACAAGCCTTAGTGACAAAGAGAAAATCCTGAAAACAGCCCAGAACAAGAAGTCTGTAACATACAATGGTAAACATAATAGATTGGCACCAGACTTATCCACAGAGACCTGGCAGGCCAGAAAGAACTGGAATGATATATTTAGAACACTAAATGAGAAAAACATGCAGCTAAGAATACAATACCCATCTAAGCTATCACTGAAAATAGAAGGAGAGATTAAAAGCTTCCAAGACAGACAAAAACTAAAAGAATTTGTAAACAACAAACCAGCTCTACAGGAAATATTGAAAGTGGTCCTCTAAGCAAAGAGAGAGCTGAAAAGTCATAGACCAGAAAGGAACAGAGACAAAATATAGTAACAGTCACCTTATAGGCAATACAATGGCACTAAATTCATATCCCTGAATAGTTACCCTGAATGTAAATGGGCTAAATGCCCCAATCAAAAGACACAGGGTATCAGAATGGATAAAAACCAAAACCAAAACCAATACCAACAACAACAACAACAACAACAACAACAACAACAAACCCATCAATATGCTGTCTATAAGAAAATCATTTTAGACCCCAAAACACCACTGGATTTAAAGTGATGGGATGGAAAAAAAATTACCATGCTAATGGAAATCAAAAGAAAACTGAGGTGGCTATCCTTATATCAGATAAAATAGATTTTAAGCCCAAGACTATAATAAGAGATGAGGAAGGACACTATATCATACTCTTGTTGGTCTGTCCAACCAGAAGATTAAACAATTTTAAATATCTATTCCCCTAACATGAGAACAGCCAACTATATGAACCACTTTAAAACAAAGTCAGAGAAATGCATCAACCATAATACAATAATAGAAGGGGACTTTAACACCCCCCTCACTGAAATGGACAGATCATCCAAGCAAAAGATCAACAAGGAAATAAAGGCTTTAAATGACACACTGGACCAGATGGACATCACAGGTATATTCAGAATATTCTATCCCAAAGCAACAGAATACAAATTTTCTCTAGTGCACATGGAACATTCTCCAGAACAGATCACATCCTGGGTCACAAATCAGTTCTCAATCAGTATAAAATGATAAGGATCATTCCCTGCTTATTTTCAGATGACAGTGCTTTGAAGTTAGAACTCAATCACAAGAGGAAATTTGGAAAGAACCCAAATAAATGGAGGCTAAAGAGCATCCTTCTAAACAATGAATGGGTCAACCAGGAAATTAAAGAAGAATTGAAAAAAAAAAATCATGGAAACAAATGGTAATGAAAACACAATGGTTCAAAATCTGTGGGACTCAACAAAGGCAGTCCTGAGAAGAAAATATATAGCAGAACAAGCCTTTCTCAAAAAACAAGAAGGGTCTCAAATACACAATCTAAGCTACACCTAAAGAAGCTGGAGAAAGAACAACAAAGTCTAAACCCACCAGGAGAAGAGAAATAATAAAGATCAGAGCAGAAATCAATGAAATAGAAACAAACAAACAAAAAAAAACACAATGGAACAAGTCAACAAAACTAGGAGCTGGTTGTTTCAAAGAATTGATAAGATTGATAAACCCCTGGCTAGACTTATCAAAAAGAAAAGAGAAAGGACCCAAATAAATAAAATCATGAATGAAAGGGGAGAGATTGCAATCAGCACCAAAGAAATACAAACAATTTTAAGACCATATTATAAGTGACTATACACCAGAAAATTTGACAATCTGGAAGAAATGGATATATTCCTAGAGACATATAAAGTACCACAACTGAACCAGAAAGAAGTAGAAAACCTGAACAGACCTATAACCAGTAAGGAGATTGAACCAGTCATCAAAAATCTCCCAACAATCAAGAGCCCAGAGCCAGATGGCTTCCCAGGGGAATTCTACCAAATATTTAAGGAAGAATTAATTCCTATTCTCCTAAAACTGTTCCACAAAAATAGAAATGGAAGGAAAACTTCCAAACTCATTTTATGAGGCCAGCATCACCTTGCTCTCCAAACCAGACAAAGATCCCATCAAAAAAAGAGAATTACAGACATATATTCTTGATAAACACAGATGTGAAAATTCTCACTAAAATACTAGGCAATAGGATCCAACAGTACATTAAAAAGATTATTCACCACAGCCCAGGGCTTCAAGATTGGTTCAATATCTGCAAATCAATCAATGTGATACAATACATTAATAAAAGAAAGAACAAGAACATGTGATACTCTCAATAGATGCTGAAAAAGCATTTGACAAAATACAGCATCCTTTCTTCATCAAAACTCTTCAAAGTGTAGGGATAGAGGGCACATACATCAGTATCATCAAAGCCATCTATGAAAAGCCACAGCGAATATTATTCTCAATGGAGAAAGACTGAGAGCTTTCCCTCTACATTCAGGAACACATCAGTGATGTCCATTATCTCCATTACTATTCAACATAGTATTAGAAGTCTTAGCCTCAGTAATCAGACAACAAAAAGAAATTAAAAGCATCCAAATCATCAAAGAAGTCAAACTCTCACTCTTTGCAGATGATATGATACTCTTTGTGGAAAACTAAAAAGACACTACTCCAAAACTTGAATGGGAATTCAGTAAAGTGTCAGGATATAAAGTCAATGCACAAAAATCAGTTGCATTTCTATACACCAACAACGAGACAGAAGAAAGAGAAATTAAGAAGTTGGCCCCATTTGTAACTGCACCCAAAACTATAAGATACCTAGGAATAAACCTAACCAAAGAGGCAAAGAATCTGTACTCAGAGAACTATAAAGTACTAATGAAAGAAATTGAGGAAGACACAAAGAAATGGAAAAATGTTCCATGTTCATGGATTGGAAGAACAAATATTGTGAAAACATCTCTGCTACCTAAAGCAGTCTACATATTTAATGCAAACTGTATTAAAATCCCATCATTTTTTTTTTAAGATTTTACCTATTTATTTGACAGAGAGAGATCACAAGTAGGCAGAGAGGCAGGCAGAGGAGAGAGGAGAAAGCAGGCTCCCCACTGAGCAGAGAGCCCGATGCGGGGCTCGATCCCAAGACCCTGAGATCATGACCCAAGCCGAAGGCAGCGGCTTAACCCACTGAGCCACCCAGGTGCCCCATCCCATCATTTTTTTTCAAAGAAATGGAACAAATAATCCTAAAATTTATATGGAACCAGAAAAGACCTTGAATAGCCAGAAGAATGTTGAAAAAGAAAGCTAAAGTTGGTGACATCAAAATTCCAGACTTCAAGCTCATTACAAAGCTGTCATCATCAAGACAGTATGGTACTGGCACAAAAATAGACACACAGATCAATGGAACAAAATAGAAATCCCAGAAATACACCCTCAACTCAATGGTCAACTAATCTTCAACAAAGCAGATAAGAATGTCCAATGGAAAAAAGAGAGCCTCTTCAACAAATGGTGTTGGGAAAATGTTGGGGAAAACATTTCATTACACCACACATGAAAATAGATTCAAAATGGATGAAGGACCTCAGTGTGAGAAAGGAATCCATCAAAATCCTTGAGGAGAACACAGGCAGCTACTTCTTCAACCTCAGCCACAGCAACTGCTTCCTAGGAACATCACCAAAAGCAAGGGAAGCAAGGGCATAAATGAACTGTTGGGACTTCATCAAGATCAAAAGCTTTTGCACAGCAAAGGAAACAGTTGACAAATCCAAAAGATGACTGACAGAATGGGAGAAGATATTTGCAAATGACATATCTGATAAAGGGCTAGTATCCAAAAATCTATAAAAAACTTATCAAACTTGATACCCAAAGAACAAATAATCCAAACAAGAAATGGGCAAAGGACATGAACAGACACTTCCTAAAAAAAGATATCCAGAGGGCCAACAGACACATGAAAAGTTCTCCTCATCATTCGGCCTCAGGGAAATACAAATCAAAACCACAATGAGACACCACCTCACACTTGTCAGAACAGCTACAATTAACAAATCAGGAAGCATCAGATGTTGGCAAGGATGCGGAGAAAGGGGAGCCCTCTACACTGTTGGTGGGAATGCAAGCCAGTGCATCCACTCTGGAAAACAGCATGGAGGTTCCTCAAAAAGTTGAAAACAGAGCTACCCTACAACCCAGCATGCACTACTGGGTATTTACCCTAAAGATACAAATGTAGTGATCTGAAGGGGCACATGTACCCAAATGTTTATCACAACAATGTCCAAAATACCCAAACTATGGAAAGAACCTAGATGTCCACCAACAGATGAATGGATGTGGACATCTAGGTTCTTTCCATAGTTTGGGTATTTTGGACATTGTTGTGATAAACATTTGGACAAGATGGGATTGGGAGGGAGACAAACCATAAGTGACTCTTAATCTCACAAAACAAACTGAGGGTTGCTGGGGGGAGGGGGTTTGGGAGAAGGGGGTGAGATTATGGACATTGGGGAGGGTATGTGCTTTGGTGAGTGCTGTGAAGTGTGTAAACCTGGTGATTCACAGACCTGTACCCCTGGGGATAAAAACATATGTTTATAAAAAATAAAAAATTAAAAAAAAAAGATGTAGTATATATATATATATATATATATATATATATATATATATATATACAATGGAATACTAGGTATCCATCAAAAGAAATGAAATCCTGGCATTTGCGACGACATGGACAGAACTAGAGAGTATTATGCTTAGTGAAATAAGTCAATCAGAGAAGGACAATTATCATATGATCTCCCAGATATGAGGAAGTTGAGAGGCAATGTGGGGGGTTCAGTGTGTATGAAAGGGATAAATGATACAAGATGGGATAAGGAGGGAGACAAACCATAAGAGACTCTTAATCTCACAAAAGAAACTGAGGGTTTCCGAGGGAAGGGGAGTAGGGAGAAGATGGTGGGGTTATGGACATTGGGGAAGGTATGTGCTATTGTGAGTGCTGTGAAGTGTGTAAACTTGGCAATTCACAGACCTGTACCCCTGGGCCTAATAATACATTATATGTTAATAAAAATAATAATAATTATCAGAGGGAGGAAAAAAGTGACTGTCATCTTATTACTTTTCAGAATCTGGTTTTGATAATTCTCTTGGTATTCATAAGAATAATAAAAAGTTTTGTTATTTTCTGTGCTGTTTAAAAAAAATAGACTTCGCCTCATAAATATTTAAATATTTCATTTGAAAAATTATATTGAAAACTTTTGTTGTCTGTTTCTACATGTAAGAAGCTTGGAAGTTGCTCCTCCATTCTGACAAGGGAAAAACTGATTATACTGAAAAATAAACAACTTTTTAGGATCTAGAGAGAGATAAGGATATAAGGCAAACCATGGCCCCACCATTGGAGAGAAAGTAAAACAATTACAGGAAATCATGTCAACAGAATGAAGACTCACTAGCAGAAATCTCTGTCAAAACCAGTGCCAGATTGAGTAGGAAAACCTGAATCATAATTTATGGATTAGTTGAGGCTCAATGTGGACAACTCTGAAAGTTAAAAACAACAGGGGACCCAGTCATAGAGGACCCCGCAGTTCTATGAGGTTTACTTCCAAGAGTTCCATCAGGTTTTTGCAGTGTATATGGGGGCAAAATCCCCTCATATCCTGGCAGAGGGAAGGGAAAAGGACCATTTGAGATACCTCAGAGTACTCTATTCCTATTAGTAAGGACTGCCTTTGATGGAAACTAGTTAACCAGAGCTTATCCTTCTAGAGTATTATCAGAAAATAACTGACCTGAAGAAAGGGAAATATTCAACTTCATTCAACACTTGCATCCCAAGTGGGAAAAGGGAAATTCCTAACTCCAGACCACTCTCAAGATTCTTTCCCATATAAGGGAGAATCAGAAATTGAGAAATTTTTGTGATGTTCACAATCCAGAGACATAAGCACACTAAGAGACTAAGACCTATTCCTAGGACCATTGGATGCTTTTGCTCAACCAACATCTTACCACATTACTAAAGGCCAGCAGTTTCTTTTACCTGGTAACAGTCCATTGTGTGTGTGTGTGTGTGTGTGTGTGTGTGTGTGTGTAAGTATGTACACACACCACTTTTTCCTTATCCATTCATCAGGTGATGGACTTTCGTGCTCTTTCCTATTTAGCTATTGTTGTTAGTGTTACTATAAATATTCAGGTGCATGTGCCTTTTTGAATCAGTATTTTTGTATCCTTTGGGTAAAATATCCAGTAGTGCAATTGCTGGCTTGTAGGGTAATTCTATTTTTAACATTTTGAGGAACCTCCATACTATTTTCCAGAGTGGCTGTACCATTTTGCATTCACCAGCAGTTTAAGAGACTCTCCTTTCTCCACATCTTTGCCAAATTCTGTTATTTCCCATATTGTCAATTTTAGCCATTCTGACAGGTGTGAGATGGTATCTTATTATGGCTTTGATTTGTATTTTCTTGGTAATGAATGATGTAGAGCATCTTTTCATGTGTCTTTTGGCCACCTGCATGTCTTTTTTGGAAAAATATCTATTCGTGTCTTCTGCCCATTTCTTAAGTGGATGATTTATTTTGGCAGTAAAACCATCATACTTAAATAGGAACAAAGACCCTGAGAAATCATGTAAGCAAGAAAAGAGTAGAATGTGTATTTGAAGTGTTGAAAGAAAAAAAATACACACAAATAAACCTAGAATTCTGTACTCTGGAAAATTTTCTATCAAAAATAAAGAAGTGAATACTTTTCAGATAAACATAAATCAAGAGATTTTTTTTTGCCAGAAGACATACCTTGTAAGAAACATTAAATGAAGTATGTTAGAGAGAAGGAAAAGAATATAGGCAAAAAATCTCGGATGTAAATAAAGAAAAAGTGTTTAAGAAAGAAAAAATAAAGGTAAAATAAAAAAGTTTTATTTTTCTTATATATATGGTACATACATAAGCATATATAATCAAATACATTATTGCTATTATTATATGCTTATGTGTGCTTATATATAGGTGAAATGAATGAAACAATGACACAAAGGATAGAAGTTAAGATTATTTATTATTGTAAGGTGCTAACACTGCCCTTGAAGTGATATAGTGTTACTTGGATATAGACTTGTATTAGTTCCAAATGTGTATTACAGACTCTAAGGCCACTACTACAAAAAGTAGAGCAAATAAATAAAAGGAACTAATATGTGAAGAAAGGGGAGAAAATTCTATCAAAGCCTTGATTAAAACATCATAAGGCAGAAAGAAGTTAGAAGGCATAAATAAGAAAAAAAGAAAAAAGCAACAAATAGAAAACAATAACAAATATAATAGATAGGAATTCAAATATATCGATAATTGTTTTGGATGCCAATGATCTAAATGCATAAATTAAAAGACAGAGATTGTCAGAGTCATTCAAAAAATGATACCCACCTACATGTTGCCTACCAGAAGCCTGTGTTATATAAAAAGACATACAAATTAAAAGCAACATACAAATTAAAAGCAAATAGATAGAAAAAAAAAAACAAAACACCAAGCTAGCACTAATCAAAAGAAAGTAGAAGTGATATTCATTTCAGACAGTGCATGCAGACTTCAAAACAAGGAAAGTTGTGAGGGACATAAAGTTATCAGGGATGTTATATAATGATAAATGGGTCAATTCTTTAGGAAAAAAAATTAACAATCCTTAATATGCAGATGTCTGACTACAGAGTGTCAGTCTATGTTAGTCAAAAGCTGATAGAACTGCAAAGAGAAAAACATGAGTTCACTCTCATAGTTCAACACCCCTCTATCAGAAATGGACAAATCCAGTAGCCAGAAAATCAGTAGGGACAGAGTTGAACTCAGTAACACCATTAACCAACTGTATCTATGGACTACTTATCCAACAAAAGCAAAATATATATTATCAAGCTCATATGGAATATTGACCAAGAGAGACTATATACTGGGCCATAAATCACACCCTAACAAGGTAAAAATAGAAATTATACAATATCTACTTTTATTTAGTTTTTAAGCTTTATTTAAATTCTAATTAGTAAACATACAGTGTAATATGTTTCAGATATACAATATAGTGATTCAGTAATTCCATACAACACCCAGTGCTCATCACAAGTGCACTCCTTAATCCCCATCACCTATTTTACCCATCCTCCCACTCACCTCCCCACTGATAACCATCAGTTTGTTCTCTATACTTAAGAGTCTTTTTCTTGGTTTATCTCTCTCTCTCTCTCCCTCTCTCTCTTCTCCCTTTGTTTTGTTTCTTAAATTCCATGTGTGAGTGATATCCATAGCAAGATAATTGGAAAAATCCCCAAGTATGTGGAGATTAAAAAAACATATTTCTAAATAACATGTAGTTCAAAGAAGAAATCCCAAGAGAATTTAAAAAATAGTTTGAACTAATTGAAAATAAAAACACAAATTACCAAAATTTTTAGGATGCAACAAAAGTAGTGCTTAGAGGAAAAATTATGGCATTGAATGCATATGTTAGAAAAGAAGAAAGATCTAAAATCAATAACCTTAAGTTTCCAACTTAGGAAACTAGAAAAAGAAGAGTAAAATAAATCCAAAGTAAATAGAAGGAAAGAAATAGTAAGAATTAGAGCAAAAATAATGCAACTGAAAACAGGAAACAAAGAATTCAACAAAATCAAAAGCTGGGTTTTTGAAGCCATCAACAAAATTGGTATACGTCTAGTCAGGCTAAGGAAAAAGAGAGAGAGAAAGAGAGAGAAGACACAAATTATCAACATAAATGGAAGAAGGGATATCAGTATACCCCATGGATATTAAATGAATAATAAAAACATACTCTGAACAACTCTTCACCCACAAATTAAATAATGTGGATGAAATGGACCAATTCCTTGAAATTCATAAGCTACCAAAATTCACATAAGAAGAAACAGACAATCTTTGGGCACCTGGGTGGCTCAGTGGGTTAAATCTCTGACTTTGGCTTAGTTCATGATCTCAGGGTTCAGGGATCTAGCCCCGCATCAGACTCTCTGCTCAGCAGGGATCCTGCTTCCCCCTCTCTCTCTGCTTGCCCACTTGTGATCTCTGTCTGTCAAATAAATAAATAAAATCATAAAAAAAAGAAGAAACAGACAATCTAAATAGATCTATAGCTATTAAAGAAATTGAAAGAGTAATTGACCTCCCTAAATAGAAAGCATCAGGCCCAGATGGGCTCACTAGTGAGTTCTAAATATTTGAAGAAGAAATGAAACCAGTTCTCTTTTGTAATTGCTTTCAGAGGATAGAAATAGTTATACTTATTCTATGAGGCCAGCATCACTGTAATACAGAACCAAGGAAATACATTACAAAAAACGAAACTGCAGACAAATTTCTTTCAAGACTAAAGATGGAAAAATCCTCAACAAAATATTAGTAAATTGATTCCGACAATGTATAAGAGGAATTACATCCCATTACCTATGTGATTTATCCCAGGTATGAAAGGCTGGTTTGACATTTGTAAATCAGTTAAGGTAATCCATCACATCTACAGGTTAAAACAGAAGAATTACCTGATCATATCAGTAGGTGCAACAAAAACATTTGGCAAAAATAATGAACACAAATTTATAATAAAAACTCTCAGTAAACTAGGAATGGAAGTAAACTTTCTCTACTTAGTAAAGACTATAAAAACCTAGAGGAACAAGAAAACTGAAGATTTTCCATTAAGATCAGGAACAAGACAAGGATATCCTCTCTTACTACTCATTTTTGTCATCTTTCTTTGATTCTATCAAGTACTATTTTTTTTAAAGATTTTATTTATTTATTTGACAGACAGAGATCACAAGTAGTCAGAGAGGCAGGCAGAGAGAGAGAGAGAGAAAGAGGGAAGCAGGCTTCCTGCGGAGCAGAGAGCCCGATGCGGGGCTCGATCCCAGGACCCTGAGATCATGACCCAAGCCGAAGACAGCAGCCCAAACCACTGAGCCACCCAGGCGCCCCTCAAGTACTATTTTTATATTAAAATTAACAAATAGACTAATTTTATTAATTATGTAACAATAACAGTTTCCCCTTCATTACTGAAATGCAAATATTTGCACTATTAAGATATGATATGCAAAAATAAATAAACACACTTTCTTAGCATATCTTTAGCTAACTTTTTTTTTTTTTTTAATTTTAGAGAGAGAGAGAGACAGCACTAGTGGGAGGGATAGAGAGAGACAGAATCTTAAGCAAACTCCATGCTGAGCCTAGAGCCCAATACAGAACTTGATCTCAGGACCCTGAGATCATGACTTGAGCTGAAACTAAGTCAGACACTTAACCAACTGCACCACACAGGTGCCCAGCTTTAGTTGTCCTTTAGGGAAGCATGCTATATACCCAGTTAGGAGGGGCTGGGGGCTTACTCAGCGCTCCTATGTCATCTACACCCCTATTATGAAAACTACAGGAGGAATACATGTAGTTGTCTTCCAGTTAGTTCTGATGAGAAGAGCAAGGACATTGTGACATAAAGTTAAAATCTCTGGGGTCCTGGATTGCTCAATTGGTTAAGCGACTGTTTTCAGCTCAGATCATGATCCTGGAGTCCTGGGATTGAGTCCTGCATCAGACTCCCAGCTCTGCAGGGAGTCTGTTTCTCCCTCTGACCATCTACCCTCTTGTGATCTTTCTTACTCACTCTCTCTCTCAAATAGATAAATAGAATCTTAAAAAAAAAAAAAAAAATTTCAAGGGTCCTTCCCCCCCATAACTTTCTTTTTTCAAAACCTCACTTCATACCAAGGAATTCATTTTAATTTAAAATGTTTATATTCAAATCTATGTTTTACTTCACTTATAAATCAGAATGATAATGTAGCTGTCTCTTTGCTTTAATTTTAAAATTATGAACCATTTATTTATTATGTAGATATTTTATTTCAAAAAACTATTTTTAAGAAATATTAGAATTGTGTACAAATAGGAACTTCCTTCTCCTTTTCATTTATTTAATTTTTAGAGGGAATGAGAGGGGGTGGGAGGCAGAGGGAGAGAAAGAATCTTAAGCAGGATTCTCACCCAGCAAAGAGCCTGAGGTGGGGCTTGAACTCAAAATCCTGAGATTATGACCTGAGCTGAAATCAGCGGTCAGATGCTTAACCAACTGAGCCACCCAGACACCCCAGGAAGTTTCTTCTTCTACAGCTGATAAGTGCTAATGACTTAAATATCAGGCAAGACATAAAAGGAAATGTCTGGAAATTGTAAAAAAAAAAAAAAAAACAAACTCTAATTGTGTTGTTTTTAATCTGAAAAAATGAAAATATTTTATATCGCTAATGAAATAAACAATTTATATGTATAAAGTACAAAATGAAACATTTCTACAATACAGTATTCAGTATGAGTATTTCTAGCTGTATGATGAATTCATCTGTTTTAATATTGATGAATTTGGGGAATTCATTATCAATTTTATGTTATTAGAAACAAAGCCAAAATAAACACCCTTTCTATATACCTTTGCATACTTCTCTGATGACCTCTTTAGCATAAATTTTTGTAATAAAAAATTCTGTAAAAAATAGCAAAGAGACATATACTATTTAAATGTTAAGCATATTACCCATTGTCACCTAGAAGATTATACCCAATTACACTCATATCAATTATATGTTATAATTTTTGTATTCACAAGATCACAGGAGTATCATTTTCTCTATGTAAACTGTTATGTGTAGAAATAGTTGTATTTTGGATGTATTTGATTATCAGGAAGATAGAGTAATTTTGCCCTTACTTATTGGTCATTTCCTTTTTTAAGCTGACAGTTTACTATAAGAGTACTTAAAATATTAAGGACATTTTTCATTATGTTTTATACATGTAGAAACAATATATTTTTTATTTTGTGATTTGTTTATTTTTTTCTTTTTTCCATCTTTATTGAGATTTAATTGACATGACATTATATCATTATATACGTTTAATGTAATCAATATAATTATTTCATTGATATATATTGCAAATTGCTTACCACAATAAGACTAGTTAACACATCTTTTATCCTATATAATTACCATTTTGTTGTTGTTATGGTGAAAATATTAAAGCTCTCATAGAAACTTTCAAGTATATGATACAGTATTGTGAACTATAGTCACCATGCTGTATATTTTATATCTGGAACTTACCTTATAATTGAAAGTTTATACCTTTGACCAACATCTTCCTATTTTTCTCACTTCACAGCCCCTGGCAACACCATTGTTCTTTTCGCTTCTGAGTTTGATGTTTTTAGATTCCATATATATGTGAGATCAAACAGTATTTGTTTTTCTGTGTCTACCTTATTTTACTTTGCATAAGGCCCTTGAAGTCCATTCATGCTGCTGTGAATGGTATAATTTCCTTTTTTATTTTGGCCTGAAATATATTCCTCTGTGTGTGTGTGTGTGTGTGTGTGTGTTTATGTGTGTATGTGTGTGTCTATTTCATGACATTTTAGTTGAAAGACTATCAGCAGTAGAGACTGAGGAACATAGTATGTATGCTTGGGAAATGGCATGCCCCTTCTTCTCAGTTTTTATTTTGGAGAGTTTTCTGGACAGTGGGGAAGTTTTTCATTTGTCCTTATGTCCTGGTCTAGTCTTAGGAAGGTTTAATGTCTCTGAGTCTCAGAGATAGGTCTTTCTCAGTGATCTGTCTGCCCTCTTTTCAGTGTTGGGATATCACTAATTATCTGGGTTCAGGACAATTTACTGCCTCTGCTCCAGGGGTTATAGATTCCCATATTCCTCTGCTTCATATTTTTCTTCCCTCAACAACAGTAGCTCTCCATCTGTAACTAAGAAGAGAAGAAGTTTGCAGCCTAATTCCCAGGGCCTTGAGTTTTCTTTTCTCTCCTCTTTTCTTCCTTCCTTCCTGCCTCTCTTTCTTTATGTCTTTTTTTTTTCCTTTTTCCTTTAGGGGAAATGGTTTGAGACAAGTTCCTGTCTTTTCTACACAAGCAGCACTTTCCTCTCTCTCAGACCTGTACCACTGAGAGCCATTGTCTGATTTTCCATCCTACCCTCATTTTTCTTGAGTTCCACATGAAAGTCCATGAAGTAGAATCGGAGAATGGTACAAACTCCACTTCTGTCTATGGCTTCCTGATGTTCTGTACTATCATGAAAGACAATATTTAACTGTTAGCAATTAATGAAAACAAACAAACACACACATGTCTGAATTCTTATTCATTTGCATTGCAGCACAGTCTTTGTTCTGTTGTCACAGTTATGCAAGCTTTCTCTAAGTGAGGGCAGGAACCTCAAAGCCTCTTCAGGTGTCCTGCAACCTTAGCTTTCTAATGGGTTTAAGACAAGTTTTGATTTTGAGATTATCTGGCTTTTACTAGTTGTTAGATTTGAAAGAACACTTTTTCCTGCTTTCTACATCCTGAGAGTAAATGAGAAGTAACCTTTTAGATATATTTTAAAGTCCTTAATTGCAGTTTCCAGATGGCATACATTTGTCATTTGAACTTTGGAGGAACATTTGGAGGCTTAAGTGTCTCTTCAGGACACCAAGAAAGAATTGACATTTATTTAAGGAACAAGACATCATGAAATCATTTCCAAGGATAATTTTGGTTTGCTTTTATACATAACCTGAAAAATTGTCTTCAAGTCTACATAGCTTACCCCTCAGGTAGACGTAATATTTCTTTACATCTAAGCCACTGTTTAATTGAACTTTCTCCAATGCCAACATCTAAAAAAGGTTCCAATTGACTATTATAGTATGTTATAGTAGGAAGCAAAACTAATATTGCTATTTGAGTACCAATTTTACCTGTTATTAGAAGGAAAGTCTCCTAACTTTTCTCATCCTCAGCAAATACAGGTAATAATTTTTGTTTCTGGGGTGTAGAAAGGATGACAATTGAACATATGCCCAAGTATCATAAAATGTAAAGTGCTGAAAAGTAGTATTTTTCTGACATAAGATATCTAGATATTTTACTTCAAATCTATTTCAGAGGAGCAAAACAGTAAAAGTTATATGAAACAACATTTGTAGGTGAGTCTTTTATTATTAAACAGTTCAACTATATCACTAGTTCTATTCTTCTTGATGTTGAATATATCACCAACAAAAATAAAACACTAATGTTTCTGGTATATACTAGTGTGTACATTTTCAGGCATAAAGAAAAATTTTCAGTTAAAAAATTGGTATTGAAGAGACACTTTCTAATACATACTGATATTTTGAAGATAAAAATAATTTGAAGTATAAAATGTTAACCTCCTTTATGCCAGAAACTATTATAAGTATATTGCAGGTACTTGAAAGGAAACATGGGACACCTGGACCTTCAATGTTGAACTGTAAATAAAAGTGAGAAAAGGGTTAAAGAAACAAACAAGTAATGGTAAGGTAATTACTCAGAAACTATTAAAAATCATTATACTTTAATTCTCCTTAGGTCTGCAGAAACAAAAAGATAAAGCAATAATCTATATCTGCTAAGAGCTTTTGTCTTGAAATAGCAGCCATGATACAGGATCTCTGGTTAGGTGGAAGATTGGGGCCACCGCCATACTACAGACCCCGGTGACCCCAAGCGAATAAACACACCATGGATTTCTATCATGCTTTAATGTCCTGTGAGTGATTCCCATGGGAACAAAGCAAAGGGAAGACAGATGTCAACAGACTACATACAAAAAAGTCAATGGACGTCAGGCTCCTGTAGTAGAATACAGGGCCGAAAAGGACCAAGAGTAGATCTGGACAGGCAAGCAAAAAATATCTAGCTTGTTATGTTTATTAGTTACTATTTTTTGTTTAACTTCAGCTGCTTAATATGCACGGCTAATTATCTATGAACTCTATTCTTTCTAGGAAACTAAGGAACAGATTATCTCATCTATGTTGGAAACTCATCTCAATAAGTAATCATTGGATTTAATTTCCAAAAATTTCATCTTGAACATTCTTAGTCTAGCCTAAGTTTGAAGTTGGTGAAGACTTGGAGAACTCCTGCAGTTCCAGCTGGGAGCCATATACCAATCTACTCTCCCACTTCCACACCAGTTCACCTGTTGAGGATGTTGGATAACTTATTTGGCACCTCTGCAAAAGCCTCTTGTTTTTTGTAGGCCTCCATGATGTTTAAATTTAAGATAGAACTATTTCTGCCACTAGTCATCTGTCTGTGACTGTCTTGTATACTTCCCCATTTTTAGAGAACTGACCCCTTTATAAATTTACCTTTAATGATTTTCCTACCCATATTGTTACCTGGTTCATGTCCAAAGCTGTTTAAGGAAAGAGGTAAAGTTCTAATGGGTTCCTTTCTGTTCTTTTGGGAACGCATGTACATATAGATGATGTTGTGTGGTATATGTGGGAGTTTGTGCCCTTCTACTATGCCTACTTTTGGATTTATGTCTGTTGTTAGGTCATCACTCCATGGAGATATGTTTAAAGGAAGCAAACTAACCATTTTCAGATATCAAGTAGGAAAATGAAGAGGAAGGGACACAATGGAATAAGACAACTGACTGGGGAAAAAAAAAATGAGAGAGAAAGAGTATGATTACTAAGGAACCAAAAGATAAGTTGAAATATGAGAGCTACTACATTCCACTCAAATCTGGGTTAATATTTTTCACAGGACAGTGAGCATTTTCCTAAAGGAATAGACTTAACTGTGGACCTTGAACAACTGAACACAAAAACATTTTCTTTGTCCTGAGTCAAACTTACTTTGCTTTTTTAACACCATAAGGAAAAGACAGCTTGGATTTCAAACTGATTTTTAAGGCAGTAGCGCTGTATAAATCTTTATGTAAAAGATCTCATCTCATTTGATTTTGAAAATGGTACAGTTAATAATCAGAACTCTGTTTATTAAAACTATAAACTGAATCTTATAAAATCTGTGCTTGACAAGAATTGTGTTTAAAAAATATTCATGTGGAATATTTCCCAGATTATCCATCTGTGTTTATAATTTATTCCACTAAGGATAAAAATGCCAGGATGATAGGGTAGGAATATGATGACTGAATTCATGAGAAGTGGTTAGACTAAATTTGATACGAAATAATTATGGTGGATGCATACCCCTTTAAAAAAATCTGGCTGTTAATGTATATAGCTAAAAATAAAATTTTGGAGTTAAGTTTTCTAGAAACAAAACATGCAGAATATTATTTTTGAATTACAAAATACAGTAGGGTGACAGGATCATCATTTGAAATGATTGCTTCCTCCAGGCAGCAAAAACAGGTAACAAAAACATCAGTTGGAAGGAATCCTAAATCACCAGTTTCTAATAAAATTTGAGGCTAATTAATAACTATAATAAATAGTGCAAGTCCTTCATGAAGTATATACTTTAAGTGGGAAGGAAAAGAGATAATGCCTATAATTAAAATACGACAACATCTTAATTGAAGAAAAACATTTAAGAAATTTGGTTCCACCACTAGTCTAGTATAATTCAGAGTTTCTATTTATATCTGTAAACCATGGTGACAAAAAGCAATGTAACCTATTTTTAATTAATGTATAGTTGCATCTAATTTTTTTTTAAATTAATTAATTTTTTATTTTTTATAAACATATATTTTTATCCCCAGGGGTACAGGTCTGTGAATCGCCAGGTTTACACACTTCACAGCACTCACCAAAGCACATACCCTCCCCAATGTCCATAATCCCACCCCCTTCTCCCAAACCCCCTCCCCCCAGCAACCTTCAGTTTGTTTTGTGAGATTAAGAGTCACTTATGGTTTGTCTCCCTCCCAATCCTAATTTTGATGAACTCCATGAATAGGATTTAGAGCCCAGAGATTATTTAAGTATGTTGTTTTACCTATGATAAAGCCTCATAGCGTGTGAACTAAGTCTCCTAATGTTCTATTTGGGAAGTACTTAAGATGACTCAGATTTTGTAATTGTGCTTGAGGTTTTAGGACACCTTTGGTGATCTGTTTCCAAGAATGTTTGTTAAAAATAGAATGATTAAATGTTTCTAAGAATATTTCTGAAATATATACTTGATTTATATCTTTTGAAACATTTAATTTAAAGTCTACCCAATAGGGAAAGAAATATATTATTTTAAAGCTCATTAGCCATAGTGCAAGTAAGAACACATAAAGCAATTAAAATATGTTTAGTTCAGTGCACCTGTAAGTAGAAAAAAGTTTCAAGGATACTCTTATGTGCTTTTGGTGTGATAACAATAAGAGAATCACATTAAATTACCTAATTTTTATTCATGCATGCCTAGATAGGAACAGGGATTGAATTAATTGTCCATAGATTTTTCAACAGAATCTAGAAGGGAAGCTTGTACAAATTGGTCCCAAAGGAATCAAAACCTTTGATTATAGCATCATAATTATAGTTCACTTGAATATACCTTATAGAGAAAACTGTTGTCTTTCTTTCTTTTTTTTTTTTTAAATATTTTTATTTATTTATTTGGCAGAGAGAGATCACAAGTAGGCAGAGAGCCAGGCAGAGAGAGAGGAGGAAGCAGGCTCCCTGCTGAGCAGAGAGCCCGATGTGGGACTCGATCCCAGGACCCTGAGATCATGACCTGAGCCAAAGGCAGCGGCTTAACCCACTGAGCCACCCAGGTGCCCCAACTGTTGTCTTTCATATAAGAAATATTTGTCTATTGAGTGCATTGCTATTTTCATTCTTATTACCTCATTATGCTTTTCTCTGAGTGAATTCAAGAGGTAAAGAAAAATCATGTTCTTGTCCTTTTCATCATTATTTTAATATGTAAATGTTTTAATTTTTAAAGTTGAAAAATATTTATTTTGTAATATTCAAGTATATCATAGACATAGACATTAGAAAAATATTTTCAGAATATTATAATAAAATCAATATAAGTAGTAATTTCATTTTAATGAGCATCCTAAAACTACATGACTTTAAGTCGGCTTTTCTGGATCTGGTGAATGAATTTGTCTGGCTATAGAGATTATGGTCAGTTACTTTGGTCACAATAATGATATGAATTGTTACATAGCATTATGTGCAATTATTTAATACATATGAGTGTGGATGGCTGTTAAATATATGTTAATATGTTTATATATTAAATATATGTATAGATATATTTAAAGAAAAATGGTATTTAATATACATGATCATAAAATAAGTTCTCCTATAAAAATTATAAATTAATGATCAGCCACTTTTCTGGTTTTCAAAATGTGTTTTCAGTTGTGTCATAAAAAACCTGACCATTAATACCAAGTTTAAACAAACAAAAATATCTCATGTAAGAACTAATGTTATCTTTATATATCATTAAAAGTTCATTTTTTTTCCCTGAGACCTCCCAATGTTAGGAAATTAATTATGCACTACAGCTTAGAAGTCAGTTATTATTTCTAACAGAAAATTCTCTATGGGAAAAAAACCACTAACAGTGGAAGGAGCAATGGAAGTAACTGCTCAAAATAATTGTCTCTGTAATAATACTTGGCATGATAATAAAAATATGAGTTCTTATGACAACCCTTAGCTTTTGCCTCTTGGGACATCATTTTACTTCTGAAAAAGAAAGATTATCTTTTCAAGCTAATAATCCTAAAATACAAGGAAGGCCAATCAATTAATTGGAAAAAGAAAGAAAGAAACACCGATTACCAGTAGAAAATATAGAGGTAGTTTATTTTATGTATTTACTATAAGCATTACTGTGAAGCATCTTAAAGATGGATTGTTAGGCTATTTATTCCTCCCAATCTAATTAAAAGAATGTTATAAGTCACAAATAGAAATTACCTCACACTTGTATGAAATATTATGAGGAATGAGCAGAATCAAGAAAATCAAGTTGGTCTTTGAAGAGTCACATGCTAACAAGTTATAATTTAAGGTACATTATTTTTACTGTAATTACCTTATTTATTCTTGAAATTTAGTGGTGCGTGTTCCAAAACTTAACATATGAGATAGTACATCAGAAGAAAAAAAAAATCCACATTTCTAAATATTCAGGTTGAGAAAGTTTCATGTGAATGTGTGACTAGGAGAATCAGTGTATGTAGATTAGTGTGATACCAGTAAACTGCCTAGTGAATGTGTATAAACATATGGAAAAGCTAAAGGTCTCTGGCAGAATGTACAAGGTTTAAAAGTCCATAAAGGGAATTACATGATATAAAAATATAAGATGAGATGATTTTATAACTGGAGAGAATTAATGCACCTGATCGTATTTCCTTTTTCTTAATTATTGTTTCAAAAATAGAATGGTCAAAAATATTCATAGCCTCTCCCAGATTTTTCAAATTTCATATGATTCTTTGAGAAACATGATGTGATAAATTTTGAAAATGAGTTGTGGATAGAATGATGCATATTAATTACAGGCCAAAGCAAAAATGAACTGGTACATACCTCTCCAGCTGTTTCTGCTCTTGATTCATAGATCCAGGTGAGTAGATGTTCCTGAAGGTGTAAGTGTAAAAAAGTGAAGCTTATATTAGTCTAGTGTCCTATGTGACTATGTGGAGTCAGCCTTCAGACAAAATTGTGATGCATAAGTAAAATGAAGAATGGGGTGCCTGGTGGCTCAGTTGTTAAGCATTTGCCTTCAGCTCAGATCATGATCCCAGGGTCCTGGGATGGAGCTCCTCATTGCATGGGGGGGGGGGGGTGGTCCCTGCTCAGCAGGAAGCCTGCTTCTCTCTCACTCCCTCTGCTTGTGTTCCTCTCTTGCTGTGTCTTTCTGTCAAATAAACAAATAAAATCTTTTAAAAAAAATAAAGTAGAATGAAGAAGACCTGAATCTTTGTTGTGTTAATCTACAGCAATTTTAGCATTTTCTAAAAACTGAGACAGAAACTCATCCTATATTTAAAAAATTTAGATGAAGAAATAGTGTTGGGGAAAATAGAGTTATTATTTTTTTTCAGTTAATACATTATCAAGTAATTAATCAGGAAAAATGATGTTTTCAAGAACAACTTCAGTATATTTTTACACCCAAATAGTATTTTAGCATTTTTTATGAATGAGAAGTTTTAAAAATTAAATAATCATCTTTGCTATCCACAGATGAATTACTATAATGACTTTTTGTTTCATGCTTTAGAGTATTTTTACTGGGATTCAACTGACTCTTTACCAAATTCTTCTCTAAAATGAATTACTTTATGTTTTTAGCCATTTTTAGTGAAATAATCCTACATTCTAAATTTGAGGGAAAAAATGGAAAGGTAAAGTCAGATCATAGTTTCTGTGGGAAATCAGAAATATGTTATTAATAAATAATTAAATAGTAATTAATATTATTAATAATTTATATGCTGTTTATAAATTTAAAATAATTTATAGAAGTCATGAATTAGCTTCTAGTTATTATTAGAAAAATGTAAGATACATACTCTTTAGGAAAGATAAGAATATTAAAAATACTCAGCAACAGCACTGGAATCAAATGATTTCATAAATATTTGCTATGGTTTTCTGCTATGCCCCAAATCAATGGCTTTTGAAAATAATAGCTGAAGTGAGGCTAAGGTGTTTAATCATTCTGAAAGCCTATTTATTGTGTACATATCACATAGAAATAGAGATGATTTTTAATATAGCACAAACCAAAACACAATTAAAAAGAAATAGTTTTCTTCCCTGTGAGAGTTTGAAATCCATGCTATCCTTTCACTTCTTGAGATTTCTGTGTAGGGAGTGAATTTTCCAGTGCTAGTATGAGAAAAATTACTAGGATCCCATGCAGCCAGAAAGTCAAGCAATCTCATATCGTTGAAAAGAGAGTGAAAATGAATTCCATGATAAACCCTATTCCTGAGGATTGGAAGTGACAATTGTAGACTATGCAAATGGTTCTGCTTTCTCTGGAGGTTCAGGGTAGGAGCTATTCTGTATGCGTTTGTGGAGTTAACCTGCAGTTCTAGATTTTGCAATGCAAAGCAATACCTAGGTAAGCAAGATCTTAAAGAATGGGTATAATTTTTGTGTAAATTGGATACCATTGCATGATATTCTTGTTACTTGCTATGTATAACTAAAGAATTGTGTATTTAGCAGTAAGGACGGAATGATCAATAAAAATGGGTATTATAGAGGGCACGGATTGCATGGAGCACTGGGTGTGGTGCAAAAATAATGAATACTGTTATGCTGAAAATAAAAAATAAATAAATAAAAAAATTAAATTAAAAAAAATGTCCTGCACTTTGTCTAAAATTTTTCTATAAATAGATGTAAGTTGAACAGGCAGTTCTTATCACACACTGAATGTGATGCATACTACAAAAGTAATGCATATCTTGATATCCTCATGAGAAAGTATTTTGAAGATTTGTGGTATTGAAGGTATGGTGGAATCTCATTTTAAAATAAGCTTTAATGATTTCAAGATGTAACAAATGCAAAACCAGGAAATAACTCACACACTTAAGTTTTCTTAAAGAGTATGGCTGTGCCTTATGATTGGTGAAATTCAAAATACTTATTAGGATTTCTTCATTATTCAAGAAGCTTTTAGGTTTGGCAGAAAGTAATTTGTAGTTTAAATTAAAGATAAATTTTTATGGCTCACAAAATTCTGAATGTTCTTTTTATGAACTTACTTGGTTAGCAAATCAAGATTTAGGTATGTTTTTCTTTTGAACCTTCTTCCTCCAGTGTTTTCCTTTTAAGTAAGACAATTCCTCAACTCTTTTGCCAAATTTGGGTTGGTATTTTAAAAATGATTATATTGAAATCTCAGCTGTGGCATTTCTCCACAAAATGTGTTATTAGACAACAGTAGAGAAAAAAGTACTGTGATGTTCACAGTAATATACTATTTAATATTGAAAAACAAGTCTCTTAATTTTTTTTATGTTTTATTTGTTTCAATTGAAAGTTCCATGGATGGAATATAGCTCCCTTTCTTTGATATTCTAAAATCTAAAAATTCTAAATGAGTTAAATTCTAAAATGAGTTATTCTAAACTCATTTTCATAATTTGCCCATACATAATATAATCATGACCAGGGGACTAGCTGATGAACATTTGATGAAACATTAAATAAACCCAGATCTTACTCCACTTGCCTACAACATAGTCACTGTTGCCTGTATATTAGGATACCACGCAGTTCTGCTCACTCCCGTCCCTAGGGCAAGGTGAAACTCTAGCATGGGAAATCAGATTTACAAGGGCAGAATACTATGATAGCATTCCTGTATATTTAAATAAAAACATTCCTCCATTGGGAGACTTGACTAGTTCAGTTGGTGAAGCTTTTAACTTTTGATTTCTGCTCAGATCATGATCTCAGAGTCATGGGATCAAGCCCCACATTGAACTCTGTGGCTCAGTGCAGAGTCTGTTTGTCCCTCTCCCACCTAGTGCTTGTGGTCTCATTTGCCCTCTCTCTTAAATAAATAGATAAATAGATAAATAAATAAATAAATAAATAAAATCTTTAAAACAAAATATGCCTCCATTAACTAAATTCAACTCATTATCAACTCACTGTATTCCTGATATCTCCTAAATAGTTCTAAAATTTATCCTTCATTCACTGTCTAGTTTTTGTAATATTTGTCTTCTTTTTTCTGAACTATTCCCTCTGACTTCTTCCTTAGTACAATTTTTATCACATTACCTTTCCCTGTCATAGTTCTTCATGTTGCTCTAAGAGAAATCACTCTAAAAAGTGATAAGAAAATCTGATATTCCTTTTTTTTTTTCCTTCCTACACTTAAAATCTTTAAATGCTCCCTGATTCATCATCTAAAGTAATACCAAATTTCTTAGAATGGAATGCATGTCCCTCTGAAAAATTGCCTTGGCTGATTTCTTTTGGCTTTATTGCACATACACAGCACCATCTCAATTTGTTCAGGGTAGCTCCTTTTGTCAACAACTAAGATATCTGTACTTAAGAGCCATGATGCAATTTTAACCTACCCTGCACTAACCCAGCTGTAGTTACCCATCTATGGAATTTACTAGAAACCTGGTTGAAGGAAATCTAATCAAACTGTTATCTTCTCACTTCTAGAAAATAATCATACTCATTTTTTCATTAAATGAGAAGATCCCAGTACTCACATTACATTTTTATTTGCTCTCTTGCATATTTGAAACATAGTACAGCATCCAGGTTGCCTAAATCACATCCTTATATATACCATGGATATATCCAACCAGGACAGCAATCTCTAATACAGTTTTCAAGTGGTGAATGTGGCTGCAGATGGAACATAAAGATGCTAGGAATAATCTTTCAGGTTGTAGTGAGTGGATGCCTTGACACCAGATGCTCTGGTGACCAGAAACATTAATGAAAAAATGAAATGGAAAAGTAGGACCAATCAGTGCCAAAGATGTTTTGTCACTAAATTTTTGCCAGACTCCTAAAGAAATATTAATGAAGTCTGGGCCATGAAGGTTGATGTGTAAATTCATATCTTCTGACACAAAATTTTCAATATAAACCAAATCCATTTTTCAGATAAAGTGTCAAACCATGAATAATAAATACAGGCTAGATAAGACACCCAAGTAGACAGTTGATGATTGAGAACTGTTTCAGGAGAACTGCCAAAAATTGTTATTATCTGTGGTTTATCAGCTTTACATACACACACACACACACACACACACACACACACACACACATAAACAAAAAACAAACAAAAAAACTACAAATATTTTGAGAAGCCCAGCTGAAGTTCAGGGAGAGAGAATTGGAATTATGATTCAAGCACAGTAAGAAAAGAATGTTTCAGACTGAGGAGTGGAAAAAGGTCAGGAAGATTTTTAAGTGTTAATTATGTGAGATTGCTTGAGAATTGCCTCCTACAACTGTATAGTCTCTATGTGTGTCTATTTCCTTGCCAGGGATCTGGCTATGTAACAAATACACTGGTTTCCTAAATAAAATGTATTATAAAAGCTTCTGTTTTTTTTAATAAGAAAAAATTATAAACTGCTGATCAGGTCACTGGAAAAGAGAAATCAAGACTAAGATAGAGAATAAAAAGTAGCATTGCCTAGTTTTGTTGGGAAGCATTTACAATCTAGTATTAATAAGCAACCTCAGGCTTTATAAATGGCCTGAGAGATGTGAAAGTTTCACTGCTAATACAATTAATCAAAGTACAGTATGATAAAATAGAGGCTATAGATAATTTTTGGGAGTAGGATAGAAGGGTTTTAAGGACAACACAAGTTGAAATTCAAGGCATGGAAACTGATGATGAGAAGATCTGACTAGGCAGCTTTATGTTTTGGCCATTTCTACGTCTATGGAGCTTGGGAAGCCCAATGCCTGATCCTAATTTTTAGGAGTTACAGGGCCAGCTCATATTACCTATCTCAGTAAGAATATTTGTGTGTGAGGTTTTGTTGTTGTTGTTGTTGTTGTTGATTTGTTTATTTAAACACATGCAATTTACTTATGATATGTTGCCATACTGAAACTGCTTTAGAAAATTCTGTTACTGAATAAAAACTGTTGGAGGATCTGTCTAAACTTTGTCATGGAAATTCCTTCTCCTACCTCCCTCCACTCTTACATATATTGTCCCAACTGTAGTTTTAGCTCAATAGAAAAAGATAGACATGTTACACTCACCATACCCTCAGATGTTTGCTAGAAAATTGGGAAGAGTTTCTATTTCTTGAAAGGGATGTATGAAACTAGGCAGGATCTAACCCTAACTGAGCTAAGAAGAAAAATTAATAAGGAAGCTGTGAAATGGGAATTAATATGATATTATTTCTTAATTTGTAAACTTTGTGTGTAGGGATGTATGAAATAGGAATAGGATCTTACAGCATTACTAGATCACACACACACACACACACACACACACACACACACACACACACACACATTATGGGATTTCAAGGTTATTGACACTGACTCTGCTTATAGAACATGCATTCACATAGATTCTCCTTCTCCTCTACTATACACCTCAAAATTAGGCCTTGGCATTCTTGATTTCTTTTTTTGTATTCACTTTATAAATTAATCTATCTAATCTTATGGTTTTAGGCAAGTTTATTTAATCCTCATAGTCTAATGCATGTATTTGTGGAAAGCATTGAAGGTATGCCTGTGTGCTTATAGATATGCATGCTATGGTGGGAAGTCATCCTCCACATGGTACATTTCCATCTGCCAGTTACCTTCTTCTTTTGGGGTATTATCACATCCTGAAAATTCCTTGAACACTATTTTTGCTTTCTTCCCCATACTGACTCTCTTTTCTTCTAGGATCTCCCCTGGGCTAAGGCTGTTTTCTGACTTATCCAAGAATACAAAGAATGCCCCTTTTACCTTTGACTTCACACATTGTTGGATGTAAACAAGTCAGCACATATTCTTGAATCACACAGAACCCTTCAGTTTTATTTTCCATTAGGATCAAATAGTTGTAAGATGGCTGTAAGATGGGGAACTTATGTTGTTCTCTTATCTACCATAGTCTCTTTCCATACCTCAATCTGACTTCATGGAGCCTTATGCCAATCTTCTTTTTACAATTGGCTGTTGTTGAGTTTACTCTTCCACTTATCAGGTAGGTTTGGTTACATCAAAAGCAAACACAGCTCAGTCTCAAGTTGGAATCCCATAAAACAAGCACTTGGCACCTTTATAATCTGTGATATTCTACCAGCTTAATGAAAATAGCTCTTATCCAGAAGTTATATTCTAAAATAGTCTTATAAAATCTAAAATATTTTCTACAAATAATACTAATTTGCATTCAATTTATATATGTACACATGTAGGTATGTTTGTGTGTGGGATATGTAGGGCTAGGGAAGAAAGAATTAAGAGTATCTAATTTGAATTTGAATGAATCACTGCCATTAAAGATAGTTTAAAAGTTTACAAAGTGGGGTGCCTGGGTGGCTCAGTGGGTTAAAGCCTCTGTCTTCAGCTCAGGTCATGATCCTAGGGTCCTGGGATTGAGCCCTGCATCAGGCTCTCTGCTCAGCAGGGAGCCTGCTTCCTCCTCTCTCTCTGCCTGTCTCTCTGCCTAATTGTGATCTCTGTCTGCCAAATAAATAAATAAAATCTTAAAAAAAATGTTTACAAACTATGAGGTAATTTGTTACCTAAACCTTAATAATAATAGAAATGTAATTACAATTTTGTGTCATATACCACATTCATGGTTGCATTCTAGGCATTCTGAATGTTTCACAGATATGAATTAATTGTCTTCTAATTTTTGTGGTTTTTATTTGTTTTCTTTAAAATAGAAATTTGGCAAAAAGACTGCAATTCAATCTAACAAATGAGGTCATGATGTCAATGAAATATTTTATGCAGTAGCTGACGGTTTCAACATACATTTCTAGTTCCTACAAGGTAACCCATACAAACAATAGATAGATCCATTCCAAATATTTTACATCTAAATAGTAATCCAAATAAACCTGTCATATAAAATCATGCTGTTGAGATTCTGGTGAATCCCAGTGCTCTTTTTAAAATTAGGCACCTGTTTGTAAAAATGCATCAAGCCAGGACACTTAACCAAAGTAATAGCAGTCTGTTGATATGTTTTTTAAAAGTAAATAAGTTTTTGATTTGTTGATTTTTCTGATTTCCTTTGCTAAGGAGAATTCTACTTGCCACTTCTGAGAGTCAGACTTATAAATAATTCTAATTCACTTTTTCTTGTTATGTGGTTTGCTTATTTAAAGGGATATATATATATATTTTTTTAAAGGAAAATGTTTGAATTTTAGTAGGTCTTTCTTTGTTTTAGCAACTTTTCTACTATTAAGTCCTTTCTTTTGGTGAGGAGGAAATTTTACATTTTATCGTGTATATGAATCACATCATAGTAAAAAAATTAGAGGTAATAGTTAACAAAAAATTCCACACTGATTGTGAATGGATCTTCATTTATATGCCTCTATGATTTTATATCTTCTCTTCCTGTTCATGAAACCTATTATGCTATATCTGAAAATCTACTTTTACAAGTGGGGTTATTAGAGAGAAAAATATAATTAATTTAAATATATAGAAATAAATTTAAATAAATATAATTAATCTAATTTAAAGTAGATTTAAATGCCATTCTCACCCATTAATTCATCTAATTGCTTCCCACAACACACACAAAGTCAAAAAATTCAAGAATTAATGAAGTACATTCATTGTGAATTCATTCACAGTTCTAAGATTGTGTAGCAGGCCTTGCTTCGTCTGGAGTCTCCTCCCAGTCTTCCATATGTAAACCACCTCTTAATAGTGCTTCTCTTTGCTGTCCTTGAAAGTAGTCATAGCTACTACTTAGATCTAAGAAAATCACTTTCTGGAGACATAAAGATGGTTCTACTTCAAAAACAGAATATCATTTTCTGAGATACATTCTTTTTAGTTTCCTATTTATTTTATTTTATTTTATTTTATGTTTATATTTTATTTTAATTCTGGTGTAGTTAATATACACTGATATTAGTTTTAAGTGTACAATACAGTGATTCAAAAATTCCATACTACTCAGCATTCATCAAGGTCAGTGTGCTCTTGATCTCCATCACCTATTTCATCTATACCCCCAGTCACTTCCCCTCTAGTAACCATTTGTTTATTCTCTGTAGTTAAGAGTCTATTTTTTGGTTTGAATTTTTCCTTTGTTCATTTCTTTTGTTTCTTAAATTCCACATGTGAGATCATATGAAATTGATATTTCCCTGATTAACTTATTGTGCTTAATATTACACAGTCTTGATCCATCCATGTTGTTGGAAATGGCAAGATCTCATTCTTTCTTATGGATGAATAATATTCCATTATATATATATATATATATATATATATATATATATATATATATAACAATTTGTTAAATGAAGATTTTGAGATTATATACATATATATATGTATATATATATGTATATATATATATATATATGATCTCAAAATCTTCATTTAACAAAGGAGGCAAGAATCTGCAATGGGAAAAAGAGAATCTCTTCAACAAATGGTGTTGGGAAAACTGGACAGCAACATGCAGAAGAATGAAACTGGACCACTTTCTTTCACCATATGCAAAAATAAACTCAGAATGGATTAAGGACCTAAATATGATACATGAAATCATACAAATTATAGAAAAGGGGAGAGGCATTAATATCTTTGACATTGACAATATGACATTTGAATATGAAATTGTGTCTCCTTTGACAAGAGAGTGAAGTAAAATTAAACTATTGGGACTATATCAAAAAGAAAAGCTTCTGCATAGCAAATGACCAACAAAATTGAAAAACAACCTACTGAATGGAAGAAGATATTGGCAAATGACATCTCCAATAAAAGGTTAGTATCTAAAATATGTAAAAACTGAACAACTCAACACCCAAAAAACATATATCTCTTAAATTTGTGGGTTGTTTTATTTATTTATTTATTTGTTTGCTTTTTACTTTGGGTAAATGCCCGTAGCACAATTACTGGATTGTATGGTAGTTCTATTTTTAATTTTTTGAGGAACCTTCATAATGTCTTCAAAGTGGCTGTACTGGTTTGCATTCCTACCAATAGTACACAAGAGTTCCTTTCTTTCCACATCCTCACCAACACTTGTTTCTTGTGTTTTTGATTTCTGTCATTCTGACAGGTGTGAGGTGATATCTCATTGTAGTTTTGATTTGCATTTCCCTGATGATGAGTGATGTTGAGCATATTTTTATTTGTGCATTGGCCATTTCTATGTCTTCTTTAGAAAAATTACTATCTGGGCCCTCTGCCCATTTTTAATTGGGTCACTTGCTTTTTGGTTCCTAAGTTGTATAGTTCTTTATGTATTTGGGATATTAACCACTTATAAAGTACATCATTTGAAAATATCTTCTCTCATTTACTAGGCTGCCATTTTTGTTATGTTGGTTTACTTTACTGTGCAAAAGTTTTTTGTTTAGAGGTGTTACCCCAATGGTTTATTTTCGCTTAGGAGACATACTCTAGAAAAATGTTTCTAAAGCCAATGTCCAAAATATTACTGCCTTTTTTTTTTTAATTTTTTATTTTTTATAAACATATATTTTTATCCCCAGGGGTACAGGTCTGTGAATCACCAGATTTACACACTTCACAGCACTCACCAAAGCACATACCCTCCCCAATGTCCATAATCCCACCCCCTTCTCCCAAACCCCCTCCCCCCAGCAACCCTCAGTTTGTTTTGTGAGATTAAGAGTCACTTATGGTTTGTCTCCCTCCCAATCCCATCTTGTTTTAAAGGAGGTTTTTGGTTTCAGATCTCACGTTTAGGTCTTTAATCCATTTTGACTTCATTTTTTGGGAGGGGGTTTTAGAAAGTGGTCCAAGTTCACTTTTTGCCTGTATCTGTCAAGTTTCTGCAACATCATTTATTGAAGAAACTGTCATTTCCCCTATTACATATTCTTGACTTCTTTGTTGTAGATTAATCGACCATATAAGTGTGGGTTTATTTCTGTTCTTCCTCTTCTATGATCTATAATTGATCTATGTGTCTGTCTTTGTGCCAGTACCATACTGTTTTGATTACTATAACTTTGTAGTATATATTGAAACTGAGATTGTAATGCCTTCAGTTTTGTTTTTTCTCAAGATTTCTTTGGCTATTCAAAGTCTTTTGTGGTTCTATAGAAATTTTAGAATTATTTGTTCTGTGAAAAATGTTGTGAAAAATGCTATTTTGATAGGGATTTCATTGAACCTATGTTGTTTGAGATGTTATGAACATTTTGACAATATTAATTCTTCTAATCCATGAGTATATTTTCCGTTTGTGTCATCTTCAATTTCTTTCAACAATATTTTACAGCTTTTAGAATACCAATCTTTCACCACATTTGTTAAATTTATTCCTAGGTATTTCATTCTTTTTTGTGCAATTGTAAATGTGATTGATTTCTTAATTTCTCTTTCTGCTACTCTGTTATTAATGTATAAAAATGAAAAAGATTTATGTATATTAATTTTGTATCTTCCAACTTTCTGAATTCATTTATTAATTCTAATAGTTTCTTTTTTTAATAACGTGTTTAGGGTTATCTATATAATGCCATCTGCAAATAGTGGCAATTTTATTTGTTTCTTACTTATATGGATGCCTTTTATTCATTTTTCTTATCTTGTTACTGTGGCTAACATTTTCAGTACTATGTTGAATAAAAGTGAGAGTGTACATCCTTGTTTTGTTCCTGATCTTAGAGGAAAAGCTTTAAGCTTTTCCCCATTGACTATGGTGTTAGCTTTGGGTTTGTTATATATGACCTTTATTATGTTGAGGTATTTTCCCTCTAAACTTATTTTGTTGAGAGTTTTTATGATGAGCAGCTGGTGAATTTTGTTAAGTGTTTTTCTACATTTATTGAGATAGTCATATGGTTTTTATCATTCATTTTTCTTAATGCAAGGTATCATGTTGATCGATTTGCAGATATTAGCCATCTTGCATCCCTGAAATAAATCCATGATTCATTGATTGTAGTGAACAATCTTTTAATATATTGTTGAATATGGTTTGCTAATATTTTGTTGAGGAGCTTTGTATATGTGTCCATCAGGAATATTGACCTGTAGTTTTCTTTTTTTCTTTTTCCTTTCTTTTTTTATGCTTTGTTGTTGTTTGTTCATTTTTTTGTTAGTATTTTTGTCTGGTTTTGGTATCAGGATAATGCTGGCCTTATAGAATGTATTTGGAAGTTTCCATACTCTTCTGTTTTTTTGGAATAGTTTGAGGAGAATAGGTATTATTCTTTAAATGACTGGTAGAATCATTTCTGATTTTATATATTTGAGACTTCTCTTCTGAACTTGGAGTGGCCTTGTATAGTGATGTCCCCTGTGTAAACTGTTACAGACTGTGTGTGCCTGCCTGTCAGGTACTAAAGTTGTAGAGAACACTGCCTGGGGTTGTCCCAGTGTACAGTTCCCTGGAGCTGGCTTGATAAGAAGACTGGGGTTGATATGGTCTGGAGGGCCAGGGTCTGCTAAAGCATCCAGCTGCCTAGGCTCGCCAGACCCTGCACCTGTCTGCACTTGTCAAGCCCTCCAACCCTACAGAGAGTTCCAGCAATTCCCCAACCATTTGACAGAGCTCTGAGGCGTATTCCTTTGTATTCTAGCTGCACTTTTAAACCACAGCTTTTATTTCCTGTGACCCAAGGCAAACAATCAGTTCCCAGTCCCTCAGTCTCACCCATCCCTCCTCTGTAACTCACTGCACAGGGCTGAGTTTCTCCTCTTATCATGTCTCCATCTTTCTGATGTTCTCTGGGTGGTACTTCTATCCATTTTATATGGCTATTTAGTCAGCACTCAGTTTTTCAGGAAGAAATGAGGTATATGTCTAGGTGTAGATTTGCTCTATTTGTGGAGAAGATGAATTCAGAGTCTTACCACAATGCCTTCTTTGACCTTCCCTGCTATCTGTCATCTTTTATAAAAACACATTTGGCCATTTTTAGTGGCTATTACTCTGATAAATTTTAGTAGCCACAAACCAAAGGAGTATTTTACGTTTATCTGTTGGGTATCTTAGTTTAAAGACATGGTATATAAAATTTTAAGCATGGTATGAGGAAAAGAATAATTTTAGAGAAACCTGATTTGCAAAATTTGCATTGCACCTATTCATATTCATATTGATTCTTTTGTTTCTCCCCTGCATCCACTTCTCCTAAGTTTTTTAAGTATTTTTTTTTGAAATTGAGAAAACATTAGTGTTTCTCTTCTTCAGATACATTCAGAATTCCTCTGCAGATTCTCAAAAAACACCAACATAATGATCTTTAAAAAAGACAAGCAACGTGTATTAAGTGTTTCATTCCACCTACTTCCTTACCCTCATGAGGCTCTTTACCTGCTTTTCATTAGGCTGCCCTGATTTCTTTTGGACCTTAGAAGCATGGTTCAGTGCTCATTTTCATGGCTGGACTGATTCACATATTTCAATGTAATTAACAACAATGAAAAGTAGTGCTGGACCAAAAAAAAAAAAAAAAAAAAAAATCCCCACTAGTAAAATATATCATTGGCACACATATATATTTAATGAAGTTTTAAGTGGGTTTCTTTCCCTAAAATGTAAGCCACTCATAAACTTGTTTAGTGATGCATTTGAGAGGTTATTATGGCCTAGGGTGAAGTAATTATTTTTTGTTTATTGTATGAAGTGTACATGTCTCCAATCCATAGGAAGGTCACTTTGGTGAAACTATGTTCAATAATTTGATACTAAATATTAAAGTTAAAATGCTAGATTCCTTTTTTTTTTTAAATTACAGAGCACAGTAGACCAAGTATGTAAAGAATTGATAGGCTAAATGCCATTTCATTATTATTTAAAGATAAGAATATTGTATTATATTAAGTAATATATCACACACACTTAAATATTAACCTACGTGAATTATTTATATCTGCTAGTGGAAGTCTTTACATAGCTAAAATGCGGAAATTAGAAATATTGGAGATAAAACCCTGAGAAATCAGATATAAAAAGTGTTATTAGATGAGCAATCTCTATTTAGAATTCAGTCATTACCTACATTTTTCAGGCCAGATGTAAGCTTTCTAAAACTTAGTACATTTTAGGAAGCTCTTTCAGGTTAAACAGAGAATGGGAAAGGCAGAAACAAGAGACAGAGGTGGGATGGGGGAAGCCTCTCATGAATGTCAGAATTTCCTCAATGTAAAATAAAAGTATGAATGTAAATTTATAAGGAATTTCTTCACTTCTTAACCTAAAATTGGCAGCTCATTATCCTGTGATACTGTTTTGGCAACCTGATATGATGAAAGATTTCACAAAATTGTATGTGCTGCTGAGAGCCTCCAGGTCTATTAAGTAATTCCTCCAACTAACCAACCAGCATCACTCATCTTACTGTGAAAGTTGTATTCTTGATATGAATGACCATGATAAAAGTATTAATAATACACTTTCCTCTTTTGATTGCACATTCTTAGAGACTATATCTAAGTAAACAAAAGAAAAATTTCATTACAAGTTATATTCTAATCCTTATAGATCCCTTACCTCTAGTGAACCATAGAGAATACTTATTTATAAGAAATAGAAATGAAATATGAGTTTGTATATTTTTTGATTTTATATATAGACTATATAAAGTTAAGTAAGTTTGCTAACATCTTGTCATTTAGTAGCTTAATTTATTTTATACTGTTTGGTTTCATTATAATATTTTACTATTTTAACTGATCCTAATTTAATAAAAGTTAAGATTTATTTTTTCTTATTTCATTAATGAAGAACGTAGAACACACAGCTTAGACCCTATTCCCAGGGTAACTCATTAGAAAGCTTGATATGACTGAAAAAATATATCATTTATTTTTATGATTTGTTTATAGTCCTTCAAAATATTTGCAATATCTTGAAACACTTTTGTGTTGACAATCTTTTGTAGCTATTTTAACCTTTAAGAGGTTGACATGTAGTAATTATATTTAGCATTATCATAGATTTTTATTTGACCTTTAATTTTAAGGCAAATATACCGTGAATTTGTGTTTACACATCTATTATTTTATAGATATATATTTCCTCTCTTCCTAAATGGAAATTTGTTATAGCTCTATGGGGGCAGGAAATGAAAGCTTCAGCTAGAAAATTTCACATTTGATTTCTTTTGAATCATTTTGTATAATTTTTCTAGTGTTTCAAACATTTTCTCTACCTGGTTTAAAATAATATGGAGCTGAAAGTCTAAGAGTCAACACTTAAAAATGATTTTAATTTTATGTCTTTTGTTGAATATTATTATTTGAACTGGTGTTTCTGTTTTTCTGGTATATTTATTAAAAACATTTCCTTCCCTTTTGATTGAAATAGCTAACATAGACTATTATTACTGTCTTTATCTTTTTTCTGCATGCCATAATTGGTTCTTTATAGTTTAGTTCCCTTTTCTTATGTATTTTCATGTTTACCACTTTATTTTTTATTTTCCTTTTCTTTAAGCTGTCCTTTATGAAGTCTTCTGTTGCTTGTGTTCTTATAAAACCCATGCCACATCCCACTTCCATATTATACATATTTTATTCTAAAAGACTCCATGATAATTTTAAGACTCTTTAAAATACATAACTCAAAAATATACATTTTAATTATATCTTAGAAATTCAATTTATATGCTACTTATATTACTTAAACTTCTAATATTTTGACATTAATTCAATTTCTTTTGTAAATATAATTTAACTTATTTCTCTAGTATTCTGTACAAATTATTTGCAACTGAGTATTATGAAAGATATTAACTCTATGAAATTTGGATAAATAACATGCTTTGTTTTGCATAGAAAAGACAATGAATTCAGATGCAATCAGTAATTGTTATGGGAACAATCACTCAAGTATAATTCTTGATTTGAAAATTATCTTTATTTTAATGTTTTCTTTTTGTTTATTATAACTTGGAAAGACAGCAATTATACACAATTGCTTGCAATAAAAACAAAAGTCAATTAAAACCAAGGGAATTATTTCTATGTTTTTTTGTTTGTTTGTTTTGCTTAAAATCATTACTCACAACTTTCAAATAAAAACTTTTACCAGAGAAAACTTAAATTTTGCTCACATTTAAGATAGGAAGATACTATAAATGAAATATATTTCTAATCAGCTTTGTAAGAATAGTTACCTTCAGTAAGAGAAAGTTGATATTTTATTCTTTTAAGTTGTGTAATTCAGTGGATATAAAATTCATTAGAAAAGTTAAGAGTTAAGAATATTAGATTGTGTCAAGAATTCATTTTCTGTAAAAGACTAAAATTGGCACACAAAGGAGAATACTATTTTAAACACAACCATGAATTTTGCTTTTATTATGGCATTTTATTTTATGTAGTGATGTTTTTATTTGCCAGCTAGAGTCGTACATTTTTAATACTTAGAGTAAATACTAAATCTATTTTTAAAATTTGGGAATAAAACATGTAGTGTAATGGACATTCTTTCTAACACTGTTTTAAAATTTAGAGGAGTTTTGGTTCACATTTATCATTGCCATGGAGCATTTAGCATGTATAAATGGCCTTATGCTTTATTATACCCTCTTTAGATAAATACAAGATTTGGAACAATTAGTTTCTTTGCTTGTTTGCATATGCTACATATTTTAGACAGTTTTAGAGTTCTGCCATTAGCTACGCAAACATTTTTAGTATAGCTTCTTTTTTTTTTTTTTTTTTTTGACAGAGAGAGATCACAAGTGGGCAGAGAGGCAGGCAGAGAGAGAGAGGAGGAAGCAGGCTCCCTGCTGAGCAGAGAGCCCGATGTGGGGCTCAATCCCAGGACCCTGGGATCATGACCCGAGCCGAAAGCAGAGGCCTTAACCCACTGAGCCACCCAGGAGCCTCTAGTATAGCTTCTTATCAGCATCTATGGTGTCGGAGGTGGCAGATGTTATGATAGCCACTTATCAGTTTTTCTACTTAAAATCTAAGTGTTTTGGATCTTATTATTATGCATGTTTAAGTAATTTACAAGCCCTTCAGTCACACGCAAGAACTATGGGTTGCTTTGTGAATTCTAAAATTGTCTGAAAAAGGAATACATTTGAAACAAGAGTAATTTCTAAATATAGTGAAATGTATTTAGCGGGAGAATATAAATGGGTCATATATATCTGACTACTTTTTTGTTTTGTTTTGTTTGAATACTTCCCTAAGGTAAAACATTACGATAAAACCAACTCTTTTAACTACTTTATGTTGCATATAGACCTACCAGGTACTATAAGCTGCCATCTAGTTCTTCTAGAAAACTTTTCAGCTTCAGAATTTTTATTCTGGTTCTTTTTACTTCTGTCTTTTGGCTTATTTCTCTGTTTGATGGAATATCATTCTGCTTGTTTGGTTCTGTGGGAGAAACGTATTTTAAAGATTTATTTGTGCATTTGAAAAAGAGAGCAAGAACATGCAAACTGGAGGAAGGGACAGAGGGAGAAAGAAAATCCTCAAGAAGACATTCTGCTGAGTGCAGAGCCGAACACTGGGCTCAATCCATCCCAGGATCCCACGTTCATGACCTAAGTTAAAATCAACTGTTGGATGCTCAAAAGTAGGTGCTCCTCTTTGAAAACAATTAAATAGATGTTTTGAAATTTTTGATTAAGTACAATGTTTGGATTTCTTTAGGGATATTTCTATGAATTACTTTTTTAAAAATGGATTTAAACTATATTTTTTGTTACTCTACATGCCTCATAATATTTTTGTTGAAAACTAGACATTTTGGGGGCTCCTGGGTGACTCAGTGGATTAAGCCTCTGCCTTTGGCTCAGGTCATGGTCTCAGGATCCTGGGATTGAGCCCCACACGGGGCTCTCTGTTCGTCGGGAGAACTGCTTTACCCCTCTCTCTACCTGCCTCTCTGCCTACCTGTGATCTCACTCTCTCTGTCATTATTTGACATTTATTTGATAAATAAAATCTTAAGAAAAAAAGAAAACTAGACATTTTATATATATAGCATCATAACTGGAAATAAAATTCATCCCCTTCTCAGGCTTTGTTGTTGCTACATATTTTAATGTTGTTTGTTCAGAGACTTTCCTGACCAAATTTTGTAGTCTCTATTTTTGGTCACATGTAACCTCTGAAAACTGTTCCATTTAGTGTAGTGGTCAGCTAGTGGTTGGACAGAGATTAAATAAAACCGCCCACTGTATTTTTGATAATCTGTATAAGTGCGTCTGTATCTTAGGGCATGCCTTTAGTATTCAATAAGGTGATTTAAATCTCTTCTTTACCCTTTATTTTCTGCTTGCACAGTGATTGAATGTTAGCGAAAGGTGAGAACGTAGGGCTTTCCCATCCATGTCTTTCTTAAGCATGTACACAGACCTAGGATACATCTAACTTTCTAGATTCCCAAGAATATGTTGGAGATTTTCAAAGCCCTAACTCCTTAAATCATCTCTTCTCCAGAATGTCTCAAGGTTTTGGTTAGTCTGTTGTTTGCCCTTTGCTATCCATTGCTCCAGGCAGCAACGACAAGTACCTGTTTATATGTTTATAAATGTTTTCCTGAGAAGCTCCCTAAATATTAACCTCAAAAATTGAAGTGTTTGAATTAGGTGAGATAAAAGCAAGCCCCTGAGCCTTTCTTCCATAGACCCACAGGACAGGCCCAAATAAACAACCATAAAAGTGTGGTTGGGTCTGAATAGGGTCTGTTCTGCTCTCTTCAGTATCGGTACCTATACTTGAAATGCTAGCTGGTTTTTTTGAAGTCACCACTGAGCTGGGGACTCAGAGATTGACCAGAGTGATTTAAAAATTTACAAAGCACACTATTCTTACTGATATAGCGTTATTTATTTTTTCTTGATTAAGCATTCCCCTGGTTGTTGCAGGCTTTAGATTAATATCTAGAATTATGAAATAGTTGTGATAGTTTTTGAGTTTATTGTTACTCTTATGGAGGGACAGATATTTAGAGTTCTTTACTCCACCATTCTTGCTGATTTCACACCTCTCTCTTCTATCTTTGAAAGTGGTGAATGTTTTTGGAGAAAGCATTAGGTTTTATTTTCCACAAATATTGCTTGGTTTTTGGTTATTGCTTAAGAAATGTTCCTAGCATACTTACAACTCTATTTCAATATGTTTCACTATATATATTAAAGAGTAATTTTAAAAAATGCTGTTTAGCTACTCTTAACTCTTGCATGTAGAATATTTTATTTCAAGAGTGTTACCATTATGAAATGTCTTTTTTTTTTAAATTAACATATAATGCATGATTTGTTTTGGGGTACAAGTCTGTGATTCACCAGTCTTACACAATTCACAGCACTCACCATAATACATACCCTCCCCAATGTCCATCACCCATCACCCATCCCTTTCACCCCCCTCTTGTCCAGCAATCCTCAGTTTGTTTCCTGTGGTTAAGAGTTTCTTATGGTTTGTCTCCTTCTCTGATTTTGTCTTGTTTCATTTTTCCCTCCTTCTGATGATCCTCTGTCTTGTTTCTCAAATTTCTCGTATCAGTGAGACCGTATGATAATCGTCTTTCTCTGATTGACTTATTTCGCTCATTGTAATACCATTGTTCCATCCATGTGTTGCAAGTGACAAGCTTTCTTCTTTTTGATGGCTGAATACTATTCCATTACTAAGAAACACACCACATGGGGCACCTGGGTGGCTCAGTGGGTTAAAGCCTCTGCCTACAGCTCAGGTCATGATCTTGGGGTCCTGGGACCAAGCCCCGCATCAGGCTCTCTGCTCAGTAGGGAGCCTGCTTCCTTCTCTCTCTCTCTGCCTCTCTGCCTACTTGTGATCTCTGTCAAACAAATAAATAAAATATTAAAAAAAGAAAGAAAGAAAGAAACACACCACAACTTCTTTATCCATTCATCTACTGATGAACATCTAGGCTCTTCTCATAGTTTGGTTATTGTGGACATTGCTGCTATAAACATTCGGGTTCACGTGCCCCTTCACATTACTACATTTTTATTTTCAGGGTAAATACCCAGTAATGCAATTGCTGGATCATTGCATACATCTATTTTCAACTTTTTGAGGAACTTCCATACTGTTTTCCAGAGTAGCTGCACCAGCTTGTATCCTACCAACAGTGCAAGAGGGTTCCCCTTTCTCTGCATCCTTGCCAATACCTGTCATTTTGTAACTTTTTAATTTTAGCCATTCTGACTAGTGTGAGGTGGTATCTCACTGTGGTTTTTATTTGTATTTCCCTGATGCCAATTGATGTAGAGCACTTTTTCATGGGTCTCTTGGCTATCTGGATGTCTTCTTTGCAGAATTGTCTGTTCATGTCTTCTGCCCATTTCTTGATTGGATTATTTGTTCTTTGGGTGTTGATAAGTTTTTTATAGATTTTGGATACCAGCCCTTCATCTGATATGTTCTTTGTGAATATCTTCTCTCATACTGTCAGTTGTCTTTTGTTTTGGTGACTGTTTCCTTTGCTGTGCAGAAGTTCTTCATCTTGATGAAGTCCCAATAGTTCATTTTTGCTCTTGCTTCCCTTGCATTTGGTGATGTTTCTAGGAAGAAGTTGTATCTGCTGAAGTTGAAGAGGTTGCTATTTGTGTTCTCATCAAAGATTTTGATGGATTCCTGTCTCACTTTGAGGTTTTTCATCCATTTTGAGTCTATTTTGTGTGTGATATAAGGAAATGATACAGTCTTATTCTTCTGCATGCGGCTGTCCAATTTCCCAACACCATTTGTTGACGAGACTGTCTTTTTTCCATTGGACATTCTTTCCTGCTTTGTTGAAGATTAGTTGACCACTGAGTTGAGGGTCCATTTCTGGGATTTCTATTCTGTTCCATTGATCTATGTGTCTGCTTTTGTACTAATACCATACCATACCCCTGATGATTACGGCTTTATAATAGAGCTTGAAGTCTGGAATTGTGATGCCACTAACTTTGGCTTTCTTTTTTAACATTCCTCTGGTTATTCAGGGTCTCTTCTTGTTCCATATAACTTTTTAGGATTATTTTTGAAAAAAGGTGATGGTATTTTGATAGGGATTGGTCCATTGTGTCATTTAAGAGCTTTATTTCCTTGTTGATCTTTTGCTTGGATGATCTGTCCATTTCAGTGAAGGGGGTGTTAAAGTCCCCTACTATTATTGTATTATTGTCAATGTGTTTCTTTGATTTTGTTATCAATTGGCTTATATAGTTGGCTGCTCCCATATTAGGGGCATAAATATTTAAAATTGTTAGAAACTCTTGTTGGACAGACCAACAAGAGTATGATATAATGTCCTTCCTCATCTCTTATTATAGTCTTTGGCTTAAAATCTAATTTATCTGATATAAGGATTGCCATCCCAGTTTTCTTTTGATGCCCATTAGCATGGTAAATTGTTTTCCACCCTGTCACTTTAAATCTAGAGGTGTCTTTGGGTCTAAAATGAGTTTCTTGTAGACAGCATATTGATGGCTTTTGTTTCTTTATTTATTCTGATACCCTGTGTCTTTTGATTGGGTTATTTAGCCTATTTACATTCACGGTAACTATTGAGGGATATGAATTTAGTGCCATTGTATTGCCTGTAAGGTGACTATTCCTGTATATTGTCTCTGTTCCTTTCTGGTTTATGACTTTTAGGTTCTCTTTTTGCTTAGAAGACCCCTTTCAATATTTCCTGTAGAGCTGGTGTGTTGTTTACAAATTCTTTTAGTTGTTTTTTTTTTTTTTTTTTTTTTTTTTTTTTTGTCCTGGAAGGTTTGTTTGTTTGTTTGTTTGTTTGTTTTTGTTTTTGTTTTTTTTTTTACCTCTCCTTCTATTTTCAATGATACCCTAGCTGGATATTATATTCTGGACTGCATGTTTTTCTCATTTAGTGCTCTGAATATATCATGCCAGTTCTTTCTGGCCTGCCTGGTCTCTGTGGATAAGTCTGCTGTCAATCTCTAATATTTCTACCATTGTATGTTACAGACTCCTTTTTCTGGGCTGCTTTCAGGATTTTCTCTTTGTCACTAAGACTTGTAAGTTTTATTATTAGATGGTGGGGTGTGGACATATTCTTACTGATTTTGAGGAGGGCTCTCTGTTTCTCCTGATTTTGATGCCTGTTTCCTTCCCCAACTTAGGGAAGTTATCTGCTATAATTAGCTCCAGTATACTTTCTCCCCCCCCTTTTCTTCTGGGATCCAAATTATTCTTATATTGTTTTATCTTATGGTATAACTTATCTCTGAAATTCTCCCTTTATGATTCAGTAGTTGTTTATCTCTCTTTTTCTCACCTTCTTTATTCTTTATCATTTGGTCTTCGATATCACTAATTCTTTCTTGTGCCTCATATATCCTAGCAGTAAGAGCCTCCATTTTTTATTATACCTCATTAATAGCTTTTTTTTAAAATTTCAACTTGTTTAGATTTTAGTTCTTTCATTTCTCTAGTAAAGGATTTTGCTTCTCCAGAAAGGGATACTCTAGTATCTTCTATGCTTTTTAAAACCCTAGCTAGTATCTTTATAATTATCATTCTGAACTCTAGTTCTGACATCTTACTAATGTCCATATTCATTAGGTCCCTAACAGTCAGTACTGCCTCTTGTTTTTATTTTTGTTTGTTTGTTTTGTTGTTGTTGTTGTTGTTATTGTTTTTTGTTCATTTGTTTGCTTGTTTGTTTTTTGGTGTGAGTTTTTCCACATTGTCATTTTGTCAAGAGAATAGTTGAATGAGAGAACAAAATGCTAAAAGGGTAACATCGACACCAGAAAAATATTCACTAAACAAATCAGAAGAGAGGTGAAACTGGGGAAAGGGAAAAAAAAAAAAAAAAGATTAGGCTGGTGAATAGAACAGAGCCACACACTTGATTTTGGGTGTATTTTAGTTTGTTAGAAGAAACTGCCTTCCAAAATTTCAAAAAAAGAATAAAACACATGCAGGCACACACACGCATACACACACACACACATATATACAAACACACACACACAAAATAAGGATAAATATATGAAGGGATGGAATATTACTGTGAAGAGGATAATTTAAAAAGATCTTAAAAACCTAATTTGTAAGAAAGAAAAAGAAAAAGAACAAAAAAAAGGATAGAATGTGATCAGGCTGGAAAGTGGAACAAAGCCATATAGTTGCTTTAGGGTATATTTTGGTCTGTTAGAAGAAACTTTTCCTAATATTTTAAAGAAACTTTATCTCAAAAATTTTAAAGAAAGAAAAAATTATATGTCTACAAAAACTAAGGTTACATACAATAAAGAGATAGAATATGACTATAAAAATGAAAATTAAAGAAGGTTTTTAAAAAGTTATTGATAAGTAATATAGATAAAATAGGTCAAAACAGGAAAGAGGAAACCTTTAAAAATAGAAAAAGAAAAAAATAATGAAAAATTTAAAAAAATTAATTTTGAAAGACCAAAAATCATGGGGGGGAAAAAAACATGAATTCTGTGTGCTATATTCCCCTAGCAATGCTGTTTTGTAGTCCTCATTGATCCATAAACTTGGTCTTGGCTGGATGTTCTTGATGATCTTCAGGGGAGGTGCCTGTTGCAGTGATCTCAAATGTCTTTGCCCAATACAAAAATGTGCTGACCTTGCTGGGGGTCAGAATAAGCAATCTGCTCAATTTTCTCTTGGTAGCTTTGGTTCCCTGGAAGTTTTCCATATAGCTTTGGAGGACAAGAATGAAAACCACAGCCTCCCAATCTCTGAGGACCTGAGAGCTCAGGGGCTCCCTCTTCAGAGATCTCTCAGAGAAAAGCAGTCAACCACTCCTATCTCCCTGGTCTCTGCCCGCAATCTGTGCTTACCCAGCCTATGACTGAGCATTTCTATCTCTGGCACACAGTCGCTTTTGGAGTCTCCAAACACAACAGATTTCTGCAGTGCACTCCCACACCATTCCTCCCAGTGGAGGGGGGAGGGTCTCCCTGAATCCATCACTGGTGGAGTTCCTGCATGAAGAGTAGCAGCCTGACCCTGCCTCAGATCATGGCTTATGGCAAACCTGAGTTGAGAGCCCACTCCCCGGTTCCATCTTTGCAGCTGGCTTCCCTACTACAATACCTGGGTCTCTGCCACACTCAGGCATCACCAGATTTTCTGTGACACTGAGTGTCCTGAGATCATACTGTCCCAGTTAGGATTCCACCCCTTACTTAGCCACTGGAGAGACATCCCTCTGTGGAGCAGACTTCTAAAAATTCTGATTTTGTGCTCTGCTTCTCTTTCACTTGTTGGTATCTGGCTGGTGGAGGCTTCTTCACCCTGGTCTATCTTCCTGAATATCACCTCAGATTATTTCTCTGCATGTCTTACCTTCCAGAAACTCGTGGTTTTTCCATTCATAGAATTGTTGCTATTTTTCTCTTTGATTTTCTGTTGAGTTTGTAGGTGTTTAGAATAGTTTGATAACTAGCTGAATTCCTGGGACCAGATGAAATTTAGGTCTCCTACTCCTCTGCCAACTTCATTCTCTCCCCATTATGAAACTTCTAAATGATAAACTAAGAGGTTTGATCTTCTACTCTGTAGATGGTTTCAAAGTCACTTGTGATGGTTAATATTATATTTCAACTTGACTCAATCATGAGGTGAAAATATATTTGGTTAACTGTTATTTTTGTGTGTGACTGTGAGAATGTTTCTTGATCAATTAGCATTTGAATTGGTTGACTCAGTAAAGAAGTTTGTCCTTCCGAGTATGGATGGGCATCATCCCATCGGTTGAGGGCTTGAACAGACCAAAAATGTAGAAGGAAGAATTTGCCTCTTCCTCCCTAATTACTTGAACTGGGACATCTTTCTATGCACTGAGTGGTCTTGGTTCTCAGGCTGTCAGACCCATTCTAGAATTTAGTAACCACTAGTACCCCTTGTTCTCACCCTTCTAATTCAGTATGAATTACACTACCAGCTTTTTGTTTCTCCACCTTTGTAAATGGAAAATAATTGGACTTCAAAGTCTTCATAATTGTGTAAGCCAGTTCCCTAAAAGAAATTTCTTCCTATGTGTATCCTAGTAGCCATTTTCTCTAGAGAACCCTGATGAATATACCACATTGTGTGGTTCTGTGATTAATATAAATTTGTTACATATTAGATAAAGTTCTATTTAATCTTACTTTTGAATGGGTGATGTTAAACAAAATATTTCAAGATTAGTGGTCTCAGTTTGGTTTCCCCAAATGTATACTTTGAGAAAAGGATTGGTTGCAAGCAGATCATTTGGAAGGTAATGCCAGAAAACACTTTGAGGAGTGAGCAAATGAGACAAGAAAGAGAGGAAAGCTAAAGAAAGATTTGTATGAATGAGTTGTTGGTGTGGGCAACTGGTACTCAATCCTCCTAGAAACCTTCCATGGGAAACTTTGTGGAACATATCTCAGAATCATAGTGAATTAGTGAGGGAATTAAGATATTTATCCACCAAAACTCAAAACTCATTTTTTATGATTATCCCTGGTACATTAATCTCCTGGCATTTCTGAACTATTTGAAGTTTCAGGTAGAACATACTCTAAAGGATGAGTACATTTTGAGGGAGAGTCACTGGAAGATATTACCTTATATTGGAACAGCCAGTTTTTAGTAACTTCTGAGATAGAATAAAGGAAAATGGGTAGGGCTAATGACCTTTTCAAAGCTATGATATTATAAGAATAGAAACATTCAATATTACAAGTAAGATATGATACAAAATAACTTTCCATTTGAACAGTTTTCCCTCAGTGACATCTAAATCTTTTTCTAAAATTTTGATATATCAAGGAAATTAAAATTAAAAGATACTTTGACAATATAATTAAAGTTAATTTGATTCTAGCTATAAAACCAGTTCGGGAGGTTCCTGCTAGATAGTCTGTACTAAAGTTCACTATGTGGGAAGAGTTAATACAATTAAAATGATAGTCACACTTCAATTTAATTACATAACATAAATACTTCCATCAGATAACACAAAACTGTCTAGTGATATACAAATAATTCTAAAATTTCTATTTCATAAAAAAAGCTTCAAATTGTGTTACCATACTAGAGTTGAAGAAAGCTTTAATTACAAAATTTAAACATTGATATTTTCTTTTATGGTTAATGGAAAAATATTTATTTTGACCAATGGAATAAAAATTACAATTACAATAGTATTGAAACATCAGGACAAGACAGTAACACATTTTTAATGAAGAGATGTTATGTAAATGTGTTGCCAAATAATCTGCCTTCAAGAGATAATTTTCTTCATAAAGATTAATAACCCATTTTTAAACAAAGATGTATTTTTATCTCTCTTTTCCTTCTTTGTGCTTGATTCTCATAACAGTGTTTCTTAGATGTTTATATTTTAGTTAAAAAATGGCTTTAAATCATACTCTTTCCTTATGGACCTCACCTTAATATTTTAAACTCAACTTTAAAATTGCAGCAAAGATCCCAAGGGCAAAAGAAAACTTTCTGTTCATGTGTTGATTTTTTAAGATTTTATTTATTTATTTGACAGACAGAGATCACAAGTAGGCAGAGAAGCAGACAGAGAGAGAGAGAGAGAGGAGGAAGTAGGCTCCCCACTGAGCAGAGAGCCCAATTGGGGGCTCAATCCCAGAACCCTGGGATCATGACCTGAGCCAAAGGCAGAGGCTTTAACCCTCTGAGCCACCCAGGTACCCCTCTTTGTTTTCTTTTCACTTTTTCTTAAATTTGCTGCTATGCTCTAGACTAGAAAGTCCAGGACAGAACAGTGTAATGTTTCTCCCTATAGTCTGTCATGACTTTCACCTTCTCTGAAACATTAGTCACTCAGATATTATAATGAATTCAACATTTTTTATCTGTTGCAAATGATCTGTCTTCACATAAAATGTATAGTATTGAGGGGGGATACTAAGCTTGTTAATAGATCAAAAAATCACTAAGTAAGGCAAATGAAGACAAATTTCAATGAATATACCATTAATTCAATGCTATGTCAAAAATATAATTTCAAATTAATTTCCTCCCTGTTGTTCTATTTTATTTGAACTTTTGCCTTACCCTTTCCCCATACCTTCCATCCAATTTGAAGTACTGCTTCATAACATCTGCTTACATGTTTTTGATACAATTTATATAGCTAAAGTCTTTAGATATTTGTTATTTCTTCCAGACCACTAGAATTATTAACAATGGCACATTGAGCAGAGTTCTTTCTTTTGTAAGAACCTCTGGATTTTCTGTTTCAGATTTAGATCAAACCAAGCCTGGTAATGGTCAGATATATTCAAATAACTACTACTTCTTAATAATACACATTTGAGGGGCACCTGGATGGCTCAGTGGGTTAAAGCCTCTGCTTTCAGTTCAGGTCATGATCCCAGGGTCCTGGAATTGAGCCCCACATCAGGCTCTCTGCTCAGCAGTGAGCCTGCTTCCCCCCCACCCCTGCCGCCTCCCTCTCTGTCTGCTTGTGATCTCTGTCAGTCAAATAAATAAATAAAATATTTTTAAGAAATAATACACATTTGAAATTCTGATGGCATTATATATGTGAACCCAAAGGATTCTGCCTGGGATGACCACACATTTTGGGTTCCTTCTCTAATAACACCTGTTGTCATCATGCACTACATCTTTAATACAGTCAATACATTAATATCATCCACTTTTCACTCTCAAATGTATCCTTCTTAAATGATTAATTATATAATTATGTTAATCTTGACAGATTTACTCAAGATGTCATTTAACAAAAGAAAGTCTATTGGGGATAGAAATTGTATCATTCACTTCAACAGGAAATATATCATGCACTCATATTAGGATAATCTGAACATATATTAATAATGAAATTGTTTAAAATGGGGAATGCAATGTACAGAGTTATAAAAAAAGAATAATAGAGTACATGAGTAAGTAACTGTAGGGTTTGGAGCTCTACTTTACCACTGTTAGAGATGAAGAGGATATAGAGGAAATATTTCCAGAACTTTGAGACATAGAATCTTATTTGGAATAGGATACTGATAGAAGGAAATCTTTGGTTGAGAGACAAAAACATCTGAGAGAAACTCCTCAGAGGCAAATAAAGAAACTGAAGAAAACTAAGTAAGAGTCAGGCAAGATGAGGACTTAGTAAAGACCTGATCTGATTTTTTTTTTTTTTCTAATATCCTCTTGGTACTACTGGTGGGCCAAACCCCAAAAAACAGCCAGAGCGCAACATAGCTAGTTGCTGTAAGTCTAGATATGCCAACATCCCACAGAAAATGGGCAATATTCAGTAGAATTTACCAACTTCTAGCTTTTAGCCTGTACTCATCCTTTGTATGTTTTTGTTTTGTTTTGTTTTGTTGTTTGTTTGTTTGTTTTTTGTTTTTGTTTTTGTTTTTTCCTTTGTATGGTTTAAAGAGTAAGCCCCTAACAGGGGGGACACAAATATTAATTTGTTACACTTTCACTTAAGTTCTAAATTATCTACTATCAGTGTTCCTTTTTTATTGGTGCATAAGGCAGAAATACATTATAATAATATAGCATTTACAATCTTCACTTTGTAGTTAGTAAAAATGGAGTCATGGCTGCCTTCTTCTATTCTCAGTTCTGTTTTTCTTACTTTCCAACAGCATGTTGGTAAATAAGGATCTTTATTTATTTGGCTGATTCTCATCTACATTCCTTTAGGATCAGGGCCCTTGGTTGTCATGTTATTGTTGGGTCAATGCATTCACCCTGATTAATGAGCACAGAACTACAAAGAGGAATTCCAATGAATCCTCTAGGTTCCAAATATAGCTTCCCTTTTTCCAGTGGTATAACATTAACCCAATCTTCCTTATCAGAATCAAGTACTTGCCCAATACAGTTGTCCTTCTTTGTTGGTACATGAAAAGCCCTAAATAATCAGAGAATGATATTGGTTTCATGAAAGATGTATTTTTACCCTATGCATAGGTTTCATCTAATAATCATACAAAGAATCATAGTAAACAATGTGGGAAAGTAGGGATCTGGGGGACATAATACACATAGGAAATATGTATGCACAATGAAGCCCCCAAACCTGTAAAGGAATTCACTGGTTCTTTCTCTGGGTGTTAAGGAGTGTATGCAAAAGATTTTTCAAGGCTTTACAGAAAATAGTTACTTGGTACTGTAAACTGAAAAGAGGATTATGTCGTTGGGAAGGGGGTGAAAAATATTAGAGTTCTGACCATACATATGGGAGACATACCATAGAAAATACCAGACATTTACTTGAGACTTCAGGTCACACTTCAGGAAGATTAAAAATTACAATAAAAATAAAACCCTAGAGCATAGTGTCTCAGCCTTTGTATTACTGACAATTAGGCCAGATAAGTCTTTGTTTTGGTGGGTTTTCCAGTGCATTTTAGGTTTTTGAGCAGTATCCTTGGCTTCTACATTTTAAAATGTCAATAATATAGCTTCCCTAAGTCACAACAATTAAAAAAAAAAAGTCTCCAGACATGGTGAAATGTTTACTTGCTGCAAATTGTCTCTGAATGACAGCTACTGCCTGAGAGTAAGGGCTATCATGAATTGCCTTATTTAAGGATGAATTTAACAGCAGATTGGATATTATTGAAAAAAATAAAAATATAGTGGACTCAAATAAAGAAAAATATCAAAGAAGAAATCTCAGGAGAAATTTAAAAATGGTTTGAACTAAATGAAAATGAAAACAAAAGTTATCATAATTTATGGGATGCAGCAAAAATACTGATTAGAGGGAAAATTATAGTAGTGAATGCATATGAGAAAAAAAGAAAGATCTAAAATCAGTAATCCAAGACTCTACTTTGGATAACTAGAAAAAGAACAACAAATTAAATCCCCAGTAAGCAGTACAAGAAATAATAAAAATTAGAACAGAAACTAATGAAATTAAAAACAGAAAATCAATAGAAAAATTAATGAAATAAAATCTGGGTCTGTGAAAAGATCAATGAAGTCAGTACGATTTCAGCGAAACTAACTGAGGAAAAAAGGGAAAGGACACACTACTAATATTAGAAATGAAAGAGAAGACATCACTACAGACACTATAGACATTAAAAGGACAGTAAAATAATGCTATGAACAATTCTATGCCCACGAATCTGATAATCTAGATGAAATGGGTCAATTCCTTGGAAGATACCATATACTAAATCTCACATAAGAAAAGATAGATGACCTGAATAGACCAATATCAATTAAAGAAAAATATCTACTGACAAATCCGAAATCATCAATAAACCCAAGAGGGACCAAAAAACAAAACAAAACAAATGAAACAAACAAACAAAAAAACAACTATTATAAACACAACAGGATTAAAATGCTGCAACAAAAGATAAAGAAAAATGTTATAAGAAGCCTGAGAAAATGGGGCACCTGGGTGTCTCAGTCATAAAGCAGCTGCCTTTGGCTCAGGTCATGACCCAAGGTCCTGGGATCCAGCCCTGCATCAGGTTCTCTGCTTGGTGGGAAGCCTGCTTCCCCCTCTCTCACTCCCCCTGCTTCTATTTCCTCTCTCACTGTCTCTCTCTCTGTCAAATAAATAAATACAATCTTAAAAAAAAAAAAAAACCTGAGGTAAAAAAAGGGACAAATTATTTAAAAGGGAAAAGCAGTATGAATGACATAACTTATTGGATACAAGGAGGCCAGAAGAAGATAAAAAATTTTTTAAATGCTTAAGGAAAAATAAAGTTAACCAACATTTCTATATTCATAGAAAATATTATTTAAAAAGAATTGTAGGGCACCTGGGTGGTTCAGTGTGTTAAGCCTCTGCCTTCGGCTTAGGTCATGATCCAGGGTCCTGGGATCAAACCCTACATCGGGCTCTCTGCTCGGCAAGGATTCTGCTTCTTCCTCTCTCTGTGCCTGCCTCTCTGCCTACTTGTGATCTCTGTCTGTCAAATAAAGATATATTCAGTTAAGCAAATGGGAGAATTTGCCACCATAAGAAAAGCACTATAAGAAACATTATAAAATATCTTTATGAAGCCAAAATAGTAACACTGTATTTTAAGATTTATAATTTATACATTCATATAAAAATAATAGCAACATAAAAACAAAAGAGAGAAAAATTGTTATTATTTATATGCATCATGTATCTATATTTTTAAAGGTCTCTAATATATATGTGAAATGGTATAATATCAATTCATGATAGATATCAATGAGTTAAAAAAATTATATTAATCTGTAGAGTATCCAGTTAAAATATAAGCCAGGAGGTATAAAGTTAAAAAGTCAATAGATATGAAGAAATAAAATGTTAAAATATAATTACTTGGACTTTGAGAAAAAACAAAAACAGGAAAAGAAAAATGAGAAAGGGGTTGTCTGGGTGGCTCAGTGGGTTAAAGCCTCTGCCTTAGGTGCAGGTCATGATCCCAGGGTCCTGGGATCAAGCCCTATGTCGGCCTCTCTGCTCACTAGGCGGCCTGCTTCCTCCTCTCTCTCTGGCTGCCTCTCTGACTACTTGTGATTTCTGTCAAATAAATAAATAAATAAAGTCTTTAAAAAAAAAAAAAAAAAGAAAAATGAGAAAGGATCACAACACAGAAAACGAATACTAAAGTTTGGATTTTAATGACCTAACAAAGTTATTAACTATATTAAATGCAAATTATATAAAGACAAATGAAAAAGCAGATACTTCAAATGGTATATTATGAAAAAAGCAGTATCCAACTATATGTTATTTGTTATTTATAAGGACACATTTTAAATATGTAAGGGTTAATGACTGAAAAGTAAATTGCTCAAAAATGATGTGTCATTCCAGTGTATATTACAGCATGGGATGCTATAAAATATGGGATGACTATATAAATATTAATAAAAAATAGCCTTATCTATAAGCAATATTATAAGAGATGAAGAAAGAAATTTCTTATTAATTTGTCAAGAAGATATAAAATTTCTGAAGTGCATTTCTTAATAATAGTGTTTCAATGTTAATGAAACAAAGTTTAACAAAATAAAGGAAGGATAAATTTAAGTCATTTTGAAACTTTTAAAACTCGATTCTCAGTAATTGAAGAAGAATAAAATATCAGTAAACATAAAGATTTGAGAAATATTATTTAAAAACTTGACTTTGACATTTATAGATCATTATACCACAGACCGGCAGAATTCATTCTTTTCAGGGGTTTATAAATATTCATCAAGATAGAACATGCTTTGGGCACCTGGGTGGCTCAGTGGGTTAAGCCGCTGCCTTCGGCTCAGGTCATGATCTCAGGGTCCTGGGATCGAGCCCCACATCTGGCTCTCTGCTCAGCAGGGAGCCTGCTTCCTCCTCTCTCTCTGCCTGCCTCTCTGCCTGTTTGTGATCTCTCTCTGTCAAATAAATAAATAAAATCTTTAAAAAAAAAAAAGATAGAACATGCTTTAACAAGAAGTAGACCCAATATATCTCAAAAGCCTGAAGTCACATTATCTGACCAACAGAATTAATTTAGAAATCTGTAATAAGTACCAATAATAAATAATAGATATAAAGAAACTCCCAAATTGTTGGAAAATGACAACATGATCTTGTGCATTCAAGAGGAAATCTCAGTGGGCATTACTAAAGTGTTTACATGAATGAAAATGAAAATACAACATATTAACTTTCTGAGTACAATTCAAATATAGTTCAGAAAAGAATTTGTGCTTTTAACTGCACATGAAAAAACAAAAGTTTTTTGAGTAAATTAAACATCCATCATATGAAGCTGAAAGAAGGAGAAGGATTTAAAATCTAAGTAGAAGGAATGGATATAATACAGATATAAAAATAATATAAAACGCCATTTGCTGAAATTACTGGGTAAACAAATGTAAAAAATATATATCTCAACCACTATCTCATCTTAAATATGTGTCAATTGGAGATAGATCATAGCCATAAATATAAAATTTAAACTCTAGAACTCCCTTGAGAAAGCTTAAGAAAATATCTTGACTTCTGCTTGGTGGCAAAAATTTCTTGGACTAGAAAAGAGAGCACCCTCCTTAAGAAAGCAGTTTATAGTGAATTTCATAAAAATGTTAAACATTTACTCTTTAAGAAACACTGTTAAACACTGTTAAAAATGATTAATGAAACAACACTAGGAAAAGCTATTCTAAGGAAATGCATAACCCCTGACAAATGAATCTTCTTAAACAGAATATAAAAATAAATCCTATGGCTCAATAACAAAATATTAAAAAATAAAAAAAATATATAAATTATTGAAATATATACTTTACAAAGGATAATCAAATAAGCACATGAATTTTTTCATTATATTTATCAGAGATATGAAATTTAAAGGCAAAAGGAGATGAAATTATGTACACTCTTTACGATGCCAAGTGCTTAAAAGGCTGACATTGCAAAACTCTTATATGTTGTTTTTAGGAATAATTAATGGTTAGATAACATTGGAAAATGTTATTTAACATATGCTGTAACATAGTTTCTTCTGTATGATATAATTCCTAGGTATTGATCCAATAGAATGAAAACATATGCCCACAAAATGTTGTCTGCACAAATGTTTATAGCAGCTGTATTCATAATAACACCAAATTCTCATTATTAAGAGAATGGATAAACACATTATAGAGTATTCATTGAATAGAATATGTACATCAATAAAATAAACAAATTACTTAACACATGAAACAACAAGAAGAATTGATACAGCACTACTATGAGTGAAAAGCAGATACAAAATAGTAAATATTGTAGTATTCCAGCCATTTTTATAGTTTTAGAATAAGCATAACTAAAGTACAGTTACAGAAATTAGAATAACACTTGTTGTCAAGGAAGCAGAAATTTACTGGCAAGGGATATGAAGAAAATTGGGGTGCAGTTTGAAATATTCAACATCTTAAAGTTGTCAGGCAGTACACTTAAAAATATAATTGACCTTATTATTTTAGCTAAAACTCCACTACACCAAGATTGAAATGTTTTACTGAAAAAATCCTGGAGAAAGCAGGGGAAATACATTCAACTGTTACAGAATTCAATGAAACTCCTAATTAGAGAAGAGCATAAAAACATCAAAATGTGTTAATTATTATATGTGTTAATTATTATTGAATTATTCTTTTTAAGGATATAAAATAAATTTATTGTACAGAAAGCTAGTTAACAAGTGGTACCTGTATTTATTTCTAGACTGGTAAAAAAATATGCTAAGAATCATAAATAAAAGTTCATTTAAAAGTTTATTTAGAATCATTAGCTTTGGAGGTGCCTGGATGGTGCAGTCAGTTGGGCATCCAACTCTTAATTTCAGCTCAGGTCATGGTCTCAAGGTCATGGAGCCCCACAGTGTGCTCTGGGCTCTGCTTTGAATCTACTTGATTTTTTCTCTCCTTTGGCCTCTTCTGCCCCCACTCTCAATCTCTCTCTAAAATAATAATTAAAAAAAAAAAACACATTAGCTTTAAGGTGCTTTCTGTAAATATATATACATAACACATGGCATCATATTTTGTATTTGCAGTGTAAAATATGAGTTTTGATAAATCTTAACTTGTTAAAAAGAAAAAACAGAAGAAAATGCATGCACATTCATCAGTAATATACTATCACAAAGCTCTGAGCATGTAGCCTTCAATTGGTATGACTTTATATTCAGGATCCAATGTTATCAATTTTTGGTAGTTTTATGCTATGAACTTAAGCAATTACTCTAAGGCTACCACCATCTCCAGTCAATCAAGTCAAACAGTATTTAGTGGCAAAATAACCAACTGTGCTGACTTAGAGCTGCCACCAGTAAATATTTTCTCCAACCACATTTTATGATGTCTAAATTTATTCATAAACTCAACTCCTTGTTTAGCCATATTTATCCATAATTTTTATTCACAACAATGAAGTATTACTAGTAACATTAAAGAATACCCATTTGTTCTTAAATTGATTGCATTTTTGACATTGCTATTTGTGTCCCAGAGACATTAAAATAAGTTCTAGAAAAAATATTTATAATCTCTTTACAAATCTTTAAGAAACTTCTTTTTTAAAGATTTATTTATTTTAGAAAGAGAGAGAGAGCACGAGAAGGAGGTGCAGAGCAAGAGGGAGAGAGAATTTAAAGCAGACTCCTGCTGAGCATAGAGCCCACCTCAGGGCTCAATCTCATTACCCCGAGATCACAACACAAGATAAAACCAAGGTTGGATGCCTAATCTACTGCACTACCCAGGTGCCCCAACTTTGAAGAAACTTCTGAAAAAGAAATAGTTCTTAATGCTTAAGTTATATAGTTTTAGTGCACTTATCAGGGAAATAATAAAGACCATACAGTTAAACTATTATAAGAAAATAATTGTCCATGTAGAAAGTAAAGTTTTATTTATAATTCAATATAACTTTGGCATATAAAACTTTCCTCTTCATATAAGAAATTTCAAAATAGACCCACAAGAATTTCACAGTTTAAGGTGCTTCCTCTAGGCAGTTTATGGCCAAGGAGATGCTTTTAAATACATTCAATACATTCAGATATGTGATGAGATCTATATGTTCTTTTCAGTGTGTTTTTTTTATTTTGATTTTTTTATTTGAATATAGTTGGCACAATGTTTCAGGGTTAGATGTGTATGTGTGAAACCATATGGTATTTGTCTTTCTCTCACTAACTTATTTCATTTATCATTATATACTTTAGCTCCACCTATGTTGTTGCAAATGGTAAGCTTTCATTCTTTTTTAATGACTGAATAATATTGCATTATGTGTGTGTATACATATAAATAGATAGATATAGATATATCTATAGAGATATAGATATACTACATTTTTTATCCATTTATTTATTGATGGACACTTGGGTTGCTTTCATAATTCAGCTATTCTCAATAATGTTACAAGAAACATAGAGATGCATGTGTCCCTTTCAATTAGTGTTGTTGCATTTTGGGAATAAGTACCCAGTAGTGCAATTATTAGGCCAAAGGGTAGTTCCAGTTTTTACTTTTTGAGAAGCCTCCATACTGTTTTCTACAGTAGGTGCACCAGTTTGCTTTCCTACCAGCAGTGCCTGAGGGTTCCTTTTTCTCCACATCCTCACCAACACTTGTTTCTTGAGTTTTATATTAGCCATTCTGACAGGTGTGAGGTGTTATCTCATTGTAGTTTTGCATTCTCTCATGATGAGTGATGTTGAACATCTTTTCATGTGTCCCTTTGCCATCTGTATGTCTTCTTTGGAGAAATGTCTGTTCATGTCTTCTGCCCATTTTTAATTGGATTATTTGTTTTCTGGGTATTGAATTGTACCAATTCTTCAGGTATTTTAGATACTAATACTTTACTGAATGTCGTTAGCAAATATCTTCTATTTTGTAGGTTATATTTTAGTTTGTTGATTGTTTCCTTCACTGTACAGAAACTATTTTGATATAGTCCCAATAGCTTATGTTTGCTTTTTCCCCCTTGCTTTAGGAAACATACCTAAGAAAATGCCACTCTGGCCAATATAAGAGAAAGTACTGCCTGTGCTCCCTTTGAGGATTTTTAAAGATCTCACATTTAGGTGTTTAATCCAGTTTGAGTTTATTTTTTGTGTATAGTGAAAGGTAGTGATTCATTTTCATTCTTAAGCATGTAACTGCCCATTTTTTCTGAAAATCATTTGTTGACAGATGTACTTTTATTGCATGAGCATGGAAGCTAATCCAGAGGAGCTCTTGGCAAAGACTTCCCTTTGGAGAAGTCTTGCCAGATTTAAGAAATAAAAATACAGAATGAATAATATTTTAGTATAAGCATGTCACAAATAATACATGGAGCATACTTGTACTAAAATATTACTTCTTGTTGTCTGAAATACAAATTTTACTAGACATCCTGTATTTTTTTTTTCCTGACAATCTACTGAAGGGATGAGTCAGCAATTGACTTTGGAGGAAATAAGATAAAGGAAATGTGGGGCACCTGGGGGACTTAGTTAGTTAAGCATCTGCCTCCAGCTCTGCTCATATCTCAGGGTCCTGGGATTGAGCCCCTGTTGAGCAGGGAGTCTGTTTCTCCCTCTTCTTCTACTCCCCCACCCCTGCTCCTACTGTCTTTCTCTCTCACTTGCTCTATCTCTCCTCTCAAATAAGTAATTTTTTTTTTTTTTTAAGAAAGATGTAGATCCAAAGAATTAGGAGACTAAATATTTCCTAATGGAAGTAAACCACAGAAATTCTACAATGGAACTTATTCTGAGTAGACAGCCAAATGTAGGGCTGGGGAGTAGCAAATGATATTGGTGGAGACCAATGAGATAAAGGCTCTGTATGCCATGGAAAAAAAGTCTGATTATTTTGCTGAAGGTATGGGGTTAGGAAATCAGGGAAGAAATATACTAATATTTGGAAGATAATTCTAACTACAATGAAGACAAAAAAATTAAGAGAGTATGATTGAAAACATTGTGGTCATGTATGCACCTGAAACATAGGGGGAGAAAATATCATTTGCAAAAATGTTGCAAGGTGTTTTAAGAGGGATAATAGAAAGAAGGGAATATTTATTTATTATATAAATATCAATTAGCTCATAACAATTATGAACTTCACAGTAGAATAATAAAAGTGAGAGGAAAATGAAGAATCTCCTTTAGGTTTCTTATTTTGGCAAAAGAAAGAAAGAACAAATGTTGCCATTTACTGAGCTTTGGAATGCAGGGTGAAGGTAGAGTTGAGGGGGTGATAATGAGTTAAGCCCTGGACATGCTGAATTTGAGATTCAGATTTCCAGAAGAACTGTTCAGATTGGAGTTGAACAGTTCAACTATACTACTATAGGGCCCTAAAGTAGTATCAGGAAACTATTACTTGTTGAAGATAAACATTTTGGAGCTATAGGAATAGAAATGGTAGTTGAATTCATGGAAGAAGATGTAATAATTCACCATGTATGTGTAGTGTGAAAATTTTTCATCAAATCTGTAAGACAATTTATGCACTCTTTTGTATGGAAGTGTTAAATCACTATATTGTACACTTGAAACTAATATTACACTGCATGTGAACTTACTGGAATTTTTTTAAAGGTTTTCATATAGGAGTTAAAAAAATAAAAAATAAAATTCAAGTCCTATGAGAGAAAATCTATAAGACAGTTACTTAACAAACATCCTTTACCTCATTTAATTGTTTAAAATATAAAGAATAAAGATACTGTATGTTTAAAGGAATAATCTGTACATAAATATCTTAGTATCTTATCAAACAGCCTTACAAGGTAGATATTATGATTCTCATTTTCCAGATAAAGGAAATCAAATTAGTTGAGAATAAACAATTTGATCAAAGTTGTACAGCTAGCAATAAAGTAGAGGAGCAGCAATATTGATTTAAATTTGTATTGACTCCAAAATCACAGTACTTTGATTATATAATTTATGATTTTAATCTTTAAAAAGAAAGCTCTATTATTAACAATGTGTTATTTGAAAAGCAATGAAAAACTTGAAATAAAATTTTACCTAATGGTTGAATCTAAAAGAAATTAAATATAATTCCTGAAAAAATTGACGGTAATGGTTTATATGTTACATATACAAGGATAAAAAAATTAAATATGCCTACATTTAGTAGACCAGGAAAGTACTAAGGATTCTAATTTTTCAAGTTACCGAATTTTGATCAAGGCATATATTATGACAAAAACTTTAAGAATGACATTAATAGAAACAAGCTAAAAAGAAGGAAATATAAGGAAAATAAGTTAAGAATTAAATTGCTTAAAAGAAAAAAACAGAAGAAAGGCAAATATGTCAAGATTATTTTAACCATGCTCACCAGTGGAATTGGATGATAAAACTTTTGATTAAGGTGTCCATTGGTCTTACATTGCATGGTGCCCTCTTGGTTTGTCTGTTTTTCTAGTATAATTACTAATAGCATCTTTTTTATTTCCAAAATATTGTATGTTAGATGATAAATTATATGGTCCCCTCACATATGTGATATCCCAGTGCTTAGCCAGAGTCCAGATGTTGGACAAGTGTCACACAGTCATATTAGAATCCAGTTCTTTTTCTCCCTTCCTCCATATTTTCCCATCAATTGATTTTGGCAATACAGAGATTATTTATATGTATATCTAATACCTCTATCTATTTAGGTACTTCTCTATCTATATTTACCATTTGTTATTTCCTCTATATTGTAGATTAATATTCTAGTAGCAGTAACTATATGCCACTCATAAACTAAGCTAATTGTTGGATTTTCTGCACATTATTCCTTTTAATCTTTGTAGGACCATGGATTTTGGTGGTATTTTTAATCAAATGATTGAGAATTGGCACTCAGAATGGTTTAATCTCTAATGGCTGTAAATATCCTAAGCAGAAAATTAGGTCTCCAGTTTTTTTGAACAACACCCATGTCCTCACAAGAGTCTCAAGCAATTTGCCTTTTCTTCATGTCTAATGAGAAAAAAAGAAAAAAAAAAAAAAAAAGAAAAAAAAAGAAAAAGGGCATGCCTTGACTCCTGTGTGACTTGGTCTTTTGGGCAAGGTCATAATCTCAACCTCAGGTCATAATCCTAGAATCTCAGGATCAAGTCCCAAGTGGGGCTCCCTGCTTGGTGGGGAGTCTGCTTCTCTCTCTAACCCTCTCCCCTCTCGTGCTTGCTCTATCTTACATTCTCTCTCTCAAATAAATAAAATCTTTAAAAGAAAAAGGAAAAGAAAAAGGGGATGCCTTGTAAACTCCTTAACAAAGAAAGTAGTTCACAATAATTGTACTCAGTTCTTTGAAAGGGTTTGGCGTTGGCAGTTCTTTGAAATTTCTTGGCTGAAATTTCATATGTGAGCACCAGAAACAATCAATGCTTAGCACTTTCTTCATGTTCTATATGGCAGAACACACACTTTGGTGTAATGCTTGACTGAAGAGTATTTGTCGTTGAAGGCATTAAGCAAGTGTAGGGAGTGTTTTTGATTATCTCAGTGATTGAGGGATAGTGGTTTTAATGAGTTGTCAAGGAATGCAGCCTGCAACTGTTCTTACACAAGGATAATTAGTTCTTGTTTCATATGTGCTTTTAATATCCTACCAGTCACAAGGATAAACAGCATATTTATAATGAACTTCACCTGGAATTTAAGTTTCTTTACATATGGATACAATTTCTTCACAGTTTTAAAATACAATACATTTCCAGGAAATGCAAATGCTAGCAGAGTGGAAAGGTTTTAATTTGTTTTGCTCAAGAATTTAGAGTTATTCTCAATTTTGAGTACTAGACCATTGATAGCAAGTCCTCTAGTGGTATTTAATTTTTCAATAAAGGATATTTGTAGCAGTCAATTTATAGTGCATGTATCTATTTTACCATGTCTTCTAATTTTGTCATTCTTGACTATTTACATATTGAAATGCATGTTATTTTATTATAAATGGCTTTCTTCTTATTTCTTCTTATAGTTATAGTGTTATATTGTTCTTTTGAAATTGCATTTACAGATAGGTTGTATTATCTATAAACTTCATTTCAGAGTAATAAAAAAGGCATTAAATTATTTTTTAATAAAAAGATATATTGGGTCTGTGAAAACTACTTCCTCAAAGGAATAGAGGAATCTCTCTGGAAATACTGGAGATTTTTGACTCATAAACCTCATAAATTCTGAGGAATTTATATGATAACAAAACTTAACATGGAGATTAACTTATCACATCATATTCCAATGATGGAGTTGGTTATTTTGTTAAAAGGGCTTTGGACACTCTGATTTTTGCTGCTCATACCCAAGGAGATGGGTAGATCTCTTTGAAAAGCTGGGACATCTCTCAACATTATCTTTATCATGACACTGTGCAGAGCCATGCATATACCTTCTTCAGGACTGAAGAACTTATCCAAACTTTTGAGAAGATTCTATTCTGGTAATTGTTAGCTATCAGTCCTCTTTGGGAATTGCCAAAACTGGAGATTACTTTCCTACAGACAGGTCTTTTGCTAGGCAGTCTGTTTTCATTGACATCTAAACACAGGGTACACAGTCTCAGATCCCTCACTCCAAGTTAGGAACACTTTGAAGATCCACCTCAGTTTTGGCCATTCTTTGTAGGGTCCACAAATGGCTTGCATCTGTACCACAAGTCTTACTCTCTGCTCAGTCTTGCCATTCTCCCTTCTTCCCATGACTACTGATCTTGTGAACACTAAAATGAATGTCAGCCTTATCTTTCTGGGAAGCCAACCTATGACATTCAGAGTCTGGGCATACAGGCGTGTTTGGGAAAGAATTACAGGTATATGAATATTTAGATAAATATGTAGGTAGGTGGATGGATGGATAGATAGATAACAGATAGATGACAGATCATCATTGTTAAATTGGTATAAAGAGTCCTATCATTTAATCACTTCATACTGGAGATGAGAAAACAGTTATCTAGTCTTATGTTACTCTTTCAGAGTCCTATGCCAGTGAATGGCAGAAGTCCAAATGTCTAAGCCTCCAAACACTAAAACCAGGGCCATCTTCCACATAGGGCTGTGACACTTAAATCCACAAAAAAAGAATTATTACTTAATGCTTTTTTTTAGTACTTAATTCCTTTGATCAAGTACCTTTACTGTTTCTTGGTTTTCATCACTGTTTTCTTATTACCAACTCTATATGTTCATGTGTAGATGTTTTTGTTTTTTACTTTTTTGTTATTATTTATTTATTTATTTACCTTTTAAAAATTTAAATATTTTATTTATTTATTTGACAGGGAGAGATCACAAGTAGACAGAGAGGCAGATAGAGAGAGAGAGGAGGAGGAAGCAGGCTCCCTGCCAAGCAGAAAGCCAGATGCAGGACTCAATCCCAGGACCCTGAGATCATGACCTGAGCAAAAGGCAGAGGCTTAACCCACTGAGCTACCCAGGCACCCTGTTTTCATTTTTTAAGCAGTTTATTTATTTTCCAGAGAAGAAAGAACACCAGCAAGGGGAGCAGCAGGCAGAGGGAAAGGTGGGCTCCCTGCTATGCAAGGAGCCAGATGTGAGACTCAGTCCCAAGATCCTGGGATTATGACCTGAGACAAAGGCAGATGCTTAACTGACTGAGCCACCTAGGCATCCCATGTGCAGATCTTTTTGGTAATTGGTTGCATATAAGGTTGAGTGTTGTCTTTATTTAACATTGATCATTTATAATTTATTTATAAATATCAATAACAGTAAATATAATATTTTACTGATAATATATAAACATTTAATAATGTATTGTTACTTGAAGATAATTTTATCCCTTAAAGGGAGACATACTAAAAATTATGTATGACTAAGCTCACTTTCACCTCTCTTTCCTTAAAGATGATCTACCTCATTGTAAACACACATTATAATTGTGTTATATGATATACATCATGTAATAAAATATACTTCATAAACTTTTTCAACCATACTATTCCAAGTATTTGTTGCTTCAATTTTTCATTTTAACTTCATAATCTAAAGAAAGTATTAGTTTTCCCTGTTCCAGGCATTTTTGTATGTACTTTTCTTGTCTCATCTCTGTTTTTTTAATTTTTTCCTATCTGACTTCTTTATTTCAGATGTCATCAAACAGGACACTACTAGAGGGTTGTCCTTTATCTTTTCAGTTTCTAATGGAAATAGAAAGACAAAAACCATAACAAGGAAAAACAAAAACAAAAGAAAGGAAGGAAAAAAAGGTAAATGGAGGTTATTTTAATTCTCTGTGGTATAAAAAAGCACTTGAGTTCTGTCATTATGAAAGTTTTCAAAATTACTTACTACCATTGCAAATATATGTGTGTGCTCTTAATTTCCCATCTTTTGTCATGCAGTTTATGCAAATATGTGCATATTTGAGAAAGTTATCAGCAGGCTTTTGGTAATGCCCATTTTCTTCTCTGTATAATTTCCAATAACATCTCTAGCTAGAAAAATAAAGGTTAATTATTAACAAAGCAATAATGAGACCCTTTAGCAGTAGCAAATATTGAAAGAGCAAATTCATCTAACTGATAGACTGTCTGGGAAGGGCATGTGATATACATGGTTTTGGGATTACACAATGGAATGTTATTCAACCAAGCTAAAGAAGAAAATCTTACCATTTGTTATAACTTAGATAAAACTTGAAGGCATTATACTAATTCCAATAAGTCAGACAAAGAAAGACAAATACTGTATGGTATCATTTATATGTAGAATCTGAAGAACAAAACCCATAGGAACAGTAGAGTGAAGGTTAACAGAAGCCAAGGGTTAGGGGAAATGGGAAGATGTTGGTCAGAGTACAAATTTCCAGGTTCAAGATAAATAAGTTCTGAAAATTGAATACATAGCATGGTTACTATAGCTAATAATGCTATATTATATACTTGAAAGTTGCTAAGTGAGTAGATCTTAAGTATTCTCACCACAATTATGTGAGGAAATAGAGATGTTAACTAAAACTGGTGTGGTGGTTATTTTGCAATATATGTATATCAAATTGATATTGTATACCTTTAACTTACATAATGTTATATGTCAATTATATCTTAATAAACCTGGAAAAATGTGCTTAAAAAGATAAGCATGATAAATGTGTAAATTGGCTAAAATAAAAGAAAATCTATATTTATATATGCCATTTTTTAAGGAAAAAAAGGTAATTTGACTTTTTCAAGAAAATGGGTTGAGGGAAGGAGCATGCTGGCCACGTCCCCTGTCCTGAGCAGAGGTCTGAGATGAGGCCAGGTCTGACTAAGGCTTGAGGGAAGATAATGGGACTCCTTGTGGCCCTGGGAAGAGGACTGGAAATCCCCAAAGTGGAACTGTGTTCTGTTAGCACCAGAAAATATACAAAGTCACAAGCAGACTGAGAGGACAGTGGATGGTCCTGCTTTGTCTCCACTAGAGCAGTCTGGGGAAGAGCTGGAGGTAGGAAACTCCCTGCAGGTGGTCACTTGAGTGTGATTCTCAAATTCACAAACCTCCTCTGTCCCTCTAGCTTCATGTAAACATAAAAATGGGCTTGTGACTGCTAAGTCCTTCAGGACAAACAAAATAATAATAATCTAACAAATAATCCAAATATTTTAATTTATAAAATTTTAGCATCTTTTATATAGCTTCAGTATATATCTTATATTAATTTCTTCTTTTCCAACCATCCTTTATCTCAATCTCTCGTAATTTTTATACATGGGTAATTTTCTTTTTGTCCCTCGTCTGTTTCTTATTTAATTCATTGACAAAATACTATTAGAAGAATCATGACATACCACTCTAGCTTTATAAGCATTTGCTCATAATTTCTCAATTTTTAAAAAATTAAAATTTTAAATTAAAAATTAAAATTTTAAATTAAATTTTAAATTAAAATTTCAAAAAAATATTTGTTTTAGAATAAATTTTCCAGACATTCCAATTTTAGAAGATTCTGTCCTCAGACCTATTTTGTGAAAAATAGTTATAATCCTATATATTAAGTTAATATTTGGTGAAAGTGATTCAGCTCTAAGTAGCTGGAATTGGAAAGGGAAGTTTATTGTCACATATAACTGTAAATTACAGAGAAATAAGTAGTCCAGTTATAGTTTGATGTAGCACTCAATCATTATCACCCAAATTTATCTCTTGTGCCATTCTAGCTGATTATTTTTTCTTAAAAGAATGGCTATACCAATAACAAAATTACTATTGGCAATTATGAGCACAACCTACATTGTCGTTGGTATTTTTCAGGGAAAAAAAGAATTGTGTCCAAGAAGTACTAGGAAAACAAAGCAAAACAAAACAAACAAAAAACCCTCCCATTCACCTTATTGAATCAGTTTACCTCATATACTTACAAATTAATCACCACCGTGGCCAAACACAGACTATCCTTAATGGCCTAATCCAATTATGACTGTGCACCTTAACCGTGAATGGAATGAATTCCATGTAAGTCTCATGACTGAGAATTTGGGGAGAAACAATTTCCTAAAGAAAATTAGAGTTACTTTTATCAGATAAGGATGCTGACGAGCAAACAACAGATATAAATTATTTCCTACATTAACTGTATTTCACTCATACCAATATTATCTACGCATTGCATCTTAAAGATTATGTAAGTATACTCACTCATGTGCTTCATTCATTCATTCTTGTTCTACCCTCTTCATGTTTTGAAATTATCCTTTTTACATAGCCTAACCTCAGGCTTTCCTGATTTGTCATGCAGACTTCTGAATGGTTGTAGTTATTTGATAATAAGTATATTTTATTTTCCACTTTCACCATTATTTAACTTGTGATGTGTAAATAGCCAATTCCCCATAATTAAAATTTAAAAACCTAAGAACAGGGAACCTGAATCGTTTTGACATTACCAAAATATTCAACTTTATGCAACTCTGTGTGAATTGATGCCCAGAAAATACACTGGTTTGTTTTATCAGTTGGAATAATTTCAGATGCCAAAGGAGATACAGAAAGGGTTAAATTTTATTAAATTATTCTTTTGTTTGGGCACATCAGTGTTATATTTTACACAACACATGAAAAACAGTAATAGAATATTACTTTAAATAAAAATCTTCTCTTTTGGTACTATTACAAAGACATTTGATTAAGTTAACAGTTACCTCAATTATTTTTAATATTTAAAAAAAAAGTTCAGCTTCACTGAGCATAATTCACATGTACCATTATATAAGTTTAAGGTATAAACATGTTGATTTGCTATACTTATATGTTGCTAAATTATTGCCATACCACTATCAGTTAACACTTCTATCACCTCATATAATCCATGAGTGTGTGTATGTGTATGTGTGTGTGGTGAGAACATTTAAAATCTATTTACTTAGCACCTTTGAAATGTATGATACCATACTGTTAACTAAAATCACCATGCTGTATGTAGATTCTCAGAACTGATTCATATTATAATTGGAAGTTTGTAAATTTTGACCAAGATCTCTCCATTTCCCTCACCCCCAGCCCCTGGCAACCTCCGCTCTACTCTCTGTTTCTATGAGTTTGATTTATTAGATTTCAAAAATAAGTGACAGTATTTGTCTCTGTCTGGCTTATTTATTTAGCATAATACCCTCAAGGTCCATCCATGTTCTTGCAAATGACAGGATTTCCCTCCTTTTTATAGCTGGATAATATTCCAGTATATGTATATATTACAATTTCCTTATCAACTCATCTCTTTATAGATAAATTGTTTCCATGTCTTGTTTTTTATGAGTAATGTTGCATTGAACTTGGGAGTGCAAATACCTGTTCACAGTAGTGATTTCATCTTCTTTGGATATAAACCTGAAGAAGGATTGATGTATATCATATGGTACTTCTATATTTAGATTTTGAAAAACCTCCATACTATTTTCCATAGTGGCTGTACTAATTTACATTCCTACCAAGAGTGTTAAAGATTCCCTTTTCTTCACATCCATAACAACACTTGTAGTCTCTTGCTTTTTGATGATAGCCATTCTAACAGGTATGTATGTCATTGTGCTTTTGATTTGTATTTTCCTAATGATTAGTGATGTTGTGCATCCTTTTTCTTATGTACCTGTTGGTTATTTGTATGTCTTCTTTGAAAAAATTCCTCTATTCATTTTTTATTTGGGTTCTTTGGTCTTTTGCTATTGTATTACATGTTTTTATTCTGTGTTAGGGTATTAAACCTTTATTGGGTATATGATTTATAAATATGTCCTACCATTCCATAGGTTGCCTTTCCATTTTTTTTTTAAGATTTTATTTATGTATTTGACAGAGAGAGAGAGAGATCACAAGAAGGCAGAGAGGCAGGCGGGGGTGGTGGAAAAGGCTCCCTGCTGAATAGAGAGTCTGATGCGGGGCTCCATCCCAGGACCCTGGGATCATGACCCAAGCTGAAGGCAAAGGCTTTAACTCACTGAGCCACCCAGGTGCCCCTTGCCTTTTCATTTTGTGGATTCTTTCTTTTGATGTACAGAAACTTTTTACCTGACATAGTCTCACTTATTTGATTTTATTTTTATTGTTCATAATTTTGGTCATATTAAAAAAATATTGCCATAACTAAAGTCAAGGATTTTTTTTCCTTATTTTTATTTCGAGGAGATTACTCTCTCCAATTCTTATGTTTAAGACTTTAATCTTTTTTGATTTGCAAATGAAATAGAGACCAGAAAAACAATAGAGAAGATCAATGAAATTAAGCTATCTTTTTGAAGAGATAAACAAAATGTACAGACCTTTAACTTGACTAAGAAAAAAGAGACAAGAAAAAATGAGAAATAAAAGGCATGTTACAACTGAGATCATAGAAATGCAGAGATTATAAGACACTAAATGAACAATTATCTGCTAACAAATTAGACAACCTAGAAAACAATGGATTAATTCCTAGAAACATACAGTTTTGATAAACTGAATCATGAAGAAATAGGAAATCTGAACAGAACAATTATTAGTAAGGAAATTTAATAAGCAATAAATAATAAGAAAATTTCTGAGCAAGAAAAGGCTAGGACCACATCACTTCCTTGTTGAATTCTACCAATTTATTAATATAGTTTCAAATATACTTGACAAAATATTAGCAAGCTGAATTCAACAGCACATTAAATAATCACACACTCTAAGCAAGTAGAATTTATTAATTATGTTTAGATGTTTCAACCTACTCAAATCAATAAATTTGATATATCACATTAATAGAATAAAAGATAAAAAACATATGATAATCTCAATAGATGCAGAAAAAGCATTTGAAAATAAAATACATTCGTGACAAAACTCTTTGAGCAACTCTTTGAGCAAGTTGAATATAGTTGGAACATACTTCAACATAAAAGCCATATATGAAAAACACCAGCTAATCTCATACACAATGGTAAAATGTTAAAAGCTGTTCTTCAAGATCAGGAATGAGAAAAGTGTGCCAATTCTCACCATTATATTCAACATAGTACTGAAATCCAAACCAGAGAAATTAGCTAAGAAAAAGAAGTAAAAGACATCTTAAAAGAAAAGGATGAAGTGACATTGTCTCTTATTTGCTGATGATATGATGTTGTATATTAAAAAAAATCCCAAAGATGCTACCAAAAAGGTAGTAGAAATAATCAATAAATTCAGTAAATTAGTCATAAAAGAATCAGTTGCATTTATATACACTAACAAAATATCTAAAAAAAGAAATTTAAAAAAACTATCTCATTTTCAGTAACATCAAAACAATAAAGTACATAGAAAAAAAAATTAACCAAGATTTGAAAGATCCATACTAAAAATTACAAGATTTTGATGAAAGAAATTGAAGAAGACACAATAAATACAAAGACATTCTGTGTTCAAGGAGAAGAAGAATTAATATTGTTAAAAGGTCCAAACTACCCTAATCCAACTGTATATGCAAGTGTAATCCCTATCAAGATCCAAAGTGGAATTTTGAATACCCAGTTGAGATCTCTATCAAAAAGCTAATAACAGGGGCACCTTGGTGGCTCAGTGAGTTAAGCCACTGCCTTCGGCTCAGGTCATGATCTCGGGGTCTCGGGATCCAGTCCCGCATCAGGCTTTCTGCTCAGCGGGGAGCCTGCTTCCTCCTCTCTCTCTCTGCCTGCCTCTCTGCCTACTAGTGATCTCTCTCTGTCAAACAAATAAATAAAATGTTAAAAAAAAAAAAAAAAGCTAAGAACATATTTCACAGAAATAGATAAAAAATTATAAAATTTGTACCATAGGACTTCAAAAGACCCTGAATAGCCAAAGAAGTCCTCAGAAAGAACAAACCAGGAGGCATCAAAATTTCTAATTTTAACCTGTGCTAATCAAAACAGTATGGTACTATCATAAAATCAGACACATAGAACAATGGAAAAGTATCTAGAATCCGGAAATAAACCCTTGCACATACGATAGCTGATATTTGATGAGAAAGGTAATATAATTTACCAGGGAAAGAATAGTCTCTTCAATAAGTGATGTCAGAAAACCTGGATATGGGGCGCCTGGGTGGCTCAGTGGGTTAAGCCACTGCCTTCGGCTCAGGTCATGATCTCAGGGTCCTGGGATCGAGTCCCACATTGGGCTCTCTGCTCAGCAGGGAGCCTGCTTCCTCCTCTCTCTCTGCCTGTCTCTCTGCCTACTTGTGATCTCTCTCTGTCAAATAAATAAATAAAATCTTTAAAAAAAAAAAAAAGAAAACCTGGATAATCACATGAAAAAACCTGCAAATGGGCCTTTATCTTATATTATTCACAAAAATTAACTTCTACTGATTTTTAAATAGATTTATAAAAGGAAGGGTAATATTTTCTTGTTAGCCTTGGAAAATTTATAATTTATTAATAGATTTATATGTAGAAAAAATTACTCTAAAATGTAATATCTAACATAGTTATATATTAGGAAAAAAGAGACTGAAGCATGTTCCTACTCAATTAGTAACGTACACAGTCACAATATCATATTATTACAATTTTGTCATTACTGAAATTATAGATTGCTCAGGGGTTGGAATACTACTAGTAGGATGAATAAATCATTATAAAATTAAAATTAATTGGCATTCTTACAGAATTAATAGAAATAAGTATTAGTTGTTGACCTTATAAAAACTAATGTTGGGGGAATTAAAAACATTAATAATGAGATAATGAAAATTAGAGTTGAAATTATTAATCATTAAACATGTGAGAAACTATATATTTATATTCTGTAAAATTAAATAGATGCATACATTATATTTATGTTTTTGTTTTGTTTTGTTTTTGCTTTTTGCTACAGATCTTTATTTTATTTTTATTTTTTACTTTTTTTATAAACATATAATGTATTATCATCCCCAGAGATACAGGTCTGTGAATCGTCAGGTTTACACACTTCACAGCACTCACCAATGCACATACCCTCCCCAATGTCCATAACCCCACCGCCCTCTCAAGACCTTCCCTCCCCCCAGAAACCCTCAGTTTGTTTTGTGAGATTAAGAGTCTCTTATGGTTTATCTCCCTCCCAGTCCCATCTTGTTTCATTTATTCTTCTCCTACCCCCCTAACCCCTCACATTGCATCTCCACTTCCTCGTTTCAGGGAGATCGTATGATAGTTGTCTTTCTCCAGTTGACTTATTTCACTAAGCATGATACCCTCTCGTTCCATCCACATTGTCGCAAAAGACAAGATTTTATTTATTTTCATGGGTGCATAGTATTCCGTGGTGTATATATACGACTTCTTCTTTATCAATTCATCTGTTGATGGACATATAGGTTCTTTCCTTAGTTTAGCTATTTTAGACATTGCTGCTATAAACATTTGGGTGCACATGCCCCTTTGGATCACTGCATTTGTATCTTTAGGGTAATAACCCAGTAGTGCAATTGCTGGGTCATAGGGTAGGTTTATTTTCAACTTTTTGAGGAACCTTCATGCTGTTTTCCAGAGTGGTTGCACCAGCTTGCATTCCCACCAACAGTGTAGGAGGGTTCCCCTTTCTCGGCATCCTCGCCAGCATAAGTCATTTCCTGACTTGTTAATTTTAGCCATTCTGACTGGTGTGAGGTGATATCTCATTGTGGTTTTGATTTGTATTTCCCTGATGCCGAGTGATGTGGAGCATTTTTCATGTGTCTGTTGGCCATCTGGATGTCTTCTTTGCAGAAATGTCTGTTCATGTCTTCTGCCCATTTTTTGATTGGATTATTTGTTCTTTGGGTGTTGAGTTTGCTAAGTTCTTCACAGATTTTGGATACTAGCCCTATATCTGATATGTCATTTGCAAATACCCTCTCCCATTCTGTCAGTTGTCTTTTGGTTTTGTTAACTGTTTCCTTTGCTGTGCAAAAGCTTTTGATCTTGATGAAATCCCAATAGTTCATTTTTGCCCTTGCTTCCCTTGCTTTTGGCAATGTTCCTAGGAAGACGTTGCTGCAGCTGAGGTCGTAGAGGTTGCTGCCTGTGTTCTCCTCAAGGATTTTGATGGATTCCTTTTTCACATTGAGGTTCTTCATCCATTTTAAGTCCATTTTTGTGTGTGGTGTAAGGAAATGGTCCAATTTCATTTTTCTGCATGTGGCTGTACAATTTTCCCAACACCATTTATTGAAGAGGTTGTCTTTTTTCCATTGGACAGTCTTTCCTGCTTTGTCAAAGATTAGTTGACCATAGAGGTAAGGGTCTATTTCTGGGATTTCTATTCTGTTTCATTGATCTATGTGTCTGTTTTTGTCTGTTTTTGTGCCAGTACCATGCTTTCTTGATGATGAAACCTTTAATAGAGCTTGACGTCCAGAATTGTGATGCCACCAACTTTGGCTTTCTTTTTCAATATTTTTTTGGCTGTTGGAGGTCTTTCTTGGTTCCACATAAATTTTAGGATTATTTTTTCGATTTCTTTGAAAAAAATGGGTGGGATTTTGATAGGGATTGCATTAAATGTGTAGATTGCTTTAGGTAGCATAGACATTTTCACTATATTTTTTCTTTCAATCCAGGAGCATGGAACATTTTTCCATTTCTTTGTGTCTTCCTCAATATCTTTCATGAGTACTTTATAGTTTTCTGAGTATAGATTCTTAACCTCTTTAGTTAGGTTTATTCATAGTATCTTACAGTTTTGGGTGCAGTTGTGAATGGGATTGACTCCTTAATTTCTCTTTCTTCTGTCCTGTTGTTGGTGTAGAGAAATGAAACTGATTTCTGTTCATTGATTTTATATCCAGGCACTTTATTAAATTCCTGTACAAGTTCTAGCAGTTTTGGAGTGGAGTCTTTTGGGTTATCCACATATAGTATCATATCATCTGTGAAGAGTGATAGTTTGACTACTTCTTTGCTGATTTGGATGCCTTTAATTTCTTTTTGTTGTCTGATTGCTGAGGCTAGGACTTCTAGTACTATGTTGAATAGCAGTGGTGATAATGGACATCCCTGCTGTGTTCCTGACCTTAGCAGAAAAGCTTTCAGTTTTTCTCCATTTAGAATGATATTTGTGGTGGGTTTTTCATAGATGGCTTTGATAATATTGAGGTATGTGCCCTCTACCCTACCCTATGAAGAGTTTTGATCAGGAAGGGATGCTGTAATTTATCAAATGCTTTTTCAGCATCTATTGAGAGTATCATATGGTTCTTGTTCTTTCTTTTATTAATGTGTAGTATCACATTGATTGATTTAGGGATGTTGAACCAACCTTGCAGCCCTAGAATAAATCCCACTTGGTCGTCATGAATAGTCCTTTTAATGTGCTGTTGAATTTCATTGGCTAGTATTTTGGTGAGTATTTTCGCATTCGTGTTCATTGAGGATATTGGTCTGTAGTTCTCTTTTTTGATGGGATCCTTGTCTGGTTTTGGGATCAAGGTGATGCTGGCCTCATAAAATGAGTTTGGAAGTTTTCCTCCCATTTCTATTTTTTGGAATAGTTTCAGAAGAATAGGAATTATTTCTTCTTTAAAAGTTTGGTAGAATTCCCCTGGGAAGCCATCTGGCCCTGGGCTTTTTTTTTTGTTTGGAGATTTTTGATGACTATTTCAATCTCCTTACTGGTTGTGGGTCTGTTCAAATTTTCTATCTCTTCCTGGTTCAGGTGTGGTAGTTTGTATGTCTCTAGGAATGCATCCATTTCTTCCAGATTGTCAAATTTGTTGGCGTAGAGTTGCTCATAGTATGTTCTAATAATTGTTTGTATTTCTTTGGTGTTAGTTGTGATCTCTCTTCTTTCATTCATGATTTTATTTATTTGGGTCCTTTCTCTTTTCTTTTTGATAAGTCTGGCCAGGGGTTTATCAATCTTATTAATTCTTTCAAAGAACCAGCTCCTAGTTTCATTGATTTGTTCTATTATTTGTTTGTTTGTTTGTTTGTTTTTGGTTTCTTTTTCTTTGATTTCTGCTCTGATCTTTATTATTTCTCTTCTCCCGCTGGGTTTAGGGTTTATTTCTTGTTCTTTCTCCAGCTTCTTTTGGTATAGGGTTAGGTTGTGTATTTGAGACCTTTCTTGTTTCTTGAGAAAGGCTTGTACCACTATGTTTTCCTCTCAGGACTGCCTTTGTTGTGTCCCACAGATTTTGAAACGTTGTGTTTTCATTATCATTTGTTTCCATAAATTTTTTCAATTCTTGTATAATTTCCTGGTTGACCCATTCATTCTTTAGAAAGATACTGTTTAGTCTTCATGTATTTGTGTTCTTTCCAAATTTCCTCTTGTGATTGTGTTCTAGCTTCAGAGCATTGTGGTCTGAAAATATGCAGGGAATGATCCCAATTTTTTGATACCAGTTGAGACCTGATTTGTGATCTAGGAGGTGATCTATTCTGGAGAATGTTCCATGTGCACTTGAGAAGAATGTGTATTCTGTTGCTATGGGATGAAATGTTCTGAATATATTTGTGATGTCCATCTGGTCCAGTGTGTAATTTAAGGCCTTTATTTCCTTGTTGATCTTTTGCTTGGATGATCTGCCCATTTCAGTGAGGGGAGTGTTAAAGTCCCCTACTATTATTGTATTATTGTTGATGTGTTTCTTTGATTTTGTTATTAATTGGTTTATACAGTTGGCTGCTCCCACATTAGGGGCATAGCTATTTACAATTTTTAGATCTTTTTGTTGGACAGACCAACAAGAGTATGATATAGTGTCCTTCCTCTTCGCTTATTAGAGTCTTTGGCTTAAAATCTAATTGATCTGATATAAGGATTGCCACCCCAACTTTCTACTGATGTCCATTAGCATGGTAAATTGTTTTCCACCCTGTCACTTCTTTAAATCTGTAGGTGTCTTCTGGTCTAAAATGAGTTTCTTGTAGGCAACATATAGCTGAGTTTTGTTTCTTTTATCCATTCTGATACCCTGTGTCTTTTGATTGGGGCATTTAGCCCATTAACATTCAGAGTAACTATTGAGAGATATGAATTTAGTGCAATTGTATTGCCTGTAAGGTGACTGTTACTGTATATTGTCTCTGTTCCTTTCTGATCTACTCCTTTTAGGCTCTCTCTTTGCTTAGAGGACCCCTTTCAATATTTCCTGTAGAGATGGTTTGGTGTTTGCAAATTCTATCATTTTTTGTTTGTCCTGGAAGCTTTTTATCTCTCCTATTTTCAGTGATAGCCTAGCTGGATATAGTATTCTTCGCTGCATGTTTTTCAGTGCTCTGAATATATCATGCCAGTTTTTTCTGGTCTGTCAGGTCTCTGTGGATAAGTCTGCTGCCAATCTAATATTTTTACCATTGTATGTTACAGACTTCTTTTCCCGGGCTGCTTTTTCTCTTTGTCACTAAGACTTGTAAATTTTACTATTAGGTGACAGGGTGTTAACTTATTCTTGTTGTTTTTGACGGGGGTTCTCTGCACCTCCTGGATTTTGATGCTTGTTCCCTTTGCCATATTAGGGAATTTCTCTACAATAATTCTTTCCAATATACCTTCTGCTCCACTCTCTCTTTGTTCTTCTTCTGGAATCCCAATTATTCTAATGTTGTTTCGTCTTATGGTGTCACTTATCTCTCAAATTCTCCCCTTGTGGTCCAGTAGCTGTTTGTCCCTCGTTCACTTAGCTTCTTTATTCTCTGTCATTTGGTCTTCTATATCACTAATCCTTTCTTTTGCCTCATTTATCCTAGCAGTAAGAGCCTCCATTTTTTATTGCACCTAATTAATAGCTTTTTTGATTTCAACTTTGTTAGAGTTTAGTTCTTTATTTCTCCAGAAAGGGCTTTTATCTCCCCAGGGAGGGTTTCTCTAGTATCTTCCATGCCTTTTTTGAGCCTGTCTAGAACCTTGAGAATCGGCATTCTGAACTCTAGATCTGACATATTACCAATGTCTGTATTGATTAAGTCCCTACCCTTTGGTACTGCCTCTTGTTCTTTTTTTTTTGTGGTGAGTTTTTCTGCCTTGTCATTTTTTCCAGATGAGAGTATATGAAGAAGCAAATAAAACACTTAAAGGGTGGCAAAGACCCCAGGAAAATGTGCTTTAACCAAATCAGAAGAGACCCCAAATCATGGGAGGGAGAAAGGGGATAAAAAAAACTTCAGAAAAAAAAAATGAAAAAATGAAAACAAATAAAGATAAAATATAAAAAGATAAAACAATATATATATATATTAGATAAACTAGTTAAGAAACGTTAGAAAATGGGTAAAAGTTAAAAAAATTAGCAGAAGAAAAAAATTAAATTAAAAAAAAATTAAATTAACCACAAGACTAAAGAACCATGGGGAGAAAACTATGAGTTCCTTTCTTGGCTTTCTCCTACACTAGAAGTCTGCTGCTGTACTTGGTAGGTGAACTTTGTCTTGACTGGATTTCTTGTTGATCTTCTGGCAGAGAGGCCTATTGTAGTGATTCTCAAGTATCTTTGCTCAAGGTGGAAAGCACCACCCTTACCAGGGGCCGGGCTAAGTAATCTGCTTGGGTTCGCTTTCAGGCGCTTTTGTCCCCTGAACGCTTTCCACAGAGTTCCGGAGGACGGGAATGAAAATGACGGCCTCCCAGTCTCTGGCCCAGAGGAGCCGAGAGCTCAGGGCCCCACCCCTCAGTACACCATCCGAGAAAAGAGCCCAATCACTCCCGTCTCCCTAGCCTCTAGCCGCGCTCTGAGCTCACTCAGCCTGCGACTGGTTCAAGGTAACCGCGAGCTGAGAGGTCACTCCTCGGCTCTGTCTCTGTAGCCAGCTTCCCGGGTCTAATATTTGTGAGCTCTGCAACATTCAGACAATCCCGATCCTTCTGTGGCCCTGCATGGGTTTCACACCGGGTTAACCTCTGGAGCTATGTCCTTCAGTGGAGCAGACTTTAAAAGTCCCGATTTTGTGCTCCATTCCTCCACCATTTGCCAGGAGCCAGCCCCTCCCCCCCCAGGGTCTATCTTCCCATCGCTTTGGATTCACTTCTCCACCGGTCCTACCTTTCAGAAAGTGGTCAATTTTCTGTTTCTAGAATTGCTATTCTTCTTCTCTTTGATATCCCATTGGATTTGTAGGTGTTTGCAATGGTTTGATAAGCTATCTAGCTGATCTCCTGCTACCTGATGTAGTCTCAGCCTGCTACTTCTCCATCATCTTGACTCCTCCCTCCTATATTTATGTTATGAAATACTTATGAAAGCAACTATATTTTATTATTTATATTTAATCATAGGTTTTTTTTTAGTAAAAATTTTGATTCACATGCAATCTGTATATCATAGAATAAATTGCTTGATACCAAATTATTTTCTAGTTGAGTTAATATTTTCAGAGGATTTTCACATAACAATAGCTTCGAATGTAGAATGAACTGAAGGAAATGAGAGAAAACACTTCTGTACAACAGAGATAACTTAACTCAAAAAATATAATTCAGGGCGCCTGGGTGGCTCAGTGGGTTAAAGCCTCTGTCTTCAGCTCAGGTCATGATCCCAGGGTCCCGGGGTTGAGCTTTGCATTAGGCTCTCTGCTCTGTGGAGAGCCTGTTTCCTCCTCTCTCTGCCTGCCTTCCTGCCTACTTGTGATCTCTCTCTTTCTCTGTCAAATAAATAAATAAAATCTTTTATATATACATATAAAATTCAGAATCATCAACTAATTGCATTTTTAACATTTTTGAATACTGTTTTCCCTTTCTCTCAAAGCAATTGAATTTTAGTTTCAGTGATAGCAAATACTTAAACAAATTTAATATAAATTTAATATAGGAATATATCAGTTCTCCATCTTCACAAAAAAAAAGCAAAACAAAATTATCATCTATTTCAACAGAAAAAGAAGTTGTCAATCCCAGCATGCTTAAAAGTTAACTCCAGAGGGAATTGGGAAAACAAAAAAAGCACAATTATATATAGTAGCTTAGTGCACTGCAAATGATTTTTTTATGTATTCTCAGATCTCCATTTCTGTACATAGCCAGCAACCAACAGCCCATGATTTCTCTGTATATTTCATAATTTTAGTATAATTGGGTGGCTGATGTCCAGTTTCAAAGATACATATTACTTATTGTAATATTTGATGAGGTGTAAAGTATTTGCCAATGCCTGCTGATTGAGGAAAATGCAAATATTGTTGTACTATGTATTCTTTCAAAGATGTCTACAGTGTAATAGTTTGAGATAGAATGGAGATGTATAATCACTGTCAGTAGGGTCACTTTTTTTTTAATAATAAAAGACTACATTGAAGATGTTATGAGGTATAGTAATTAGAAAATTTGTTCTGTATCTATTGATAAGCCATCTTTCATAAGTAGAAGAGATAAAACTCTAGAAACTGAGGTATCTAAATTGTAATTATTTCAGGGGGAAAAGAAGCTAGTGAGAAGCCAATAGAGAATTCAGAAAAGAATAAAATTAGTGAGGCTCTAATAAAATGTATGCTAATTTATATAGTTTGGTAAAAATCTCTCAAACTTGTGGTGCACTGTGAACTTCAATGCATGGGCACATTTTTAAAATTCAAGAGAGAACCCTAGAAATGGTTAAAGTGGTTATCAGGTAAGTTTTATGTCTGAAAATATATGATTGCAATAGAGAAGTCAAGATAGATTAGGGTTTTAATTCCATCTCATTAGCATTAATAGTTTAGTATAACTTATATTCTTTTATCTTTAATGTTTAAGGAAAAATTTTTGGCAATAAACAAGGATATTGACCAAGACACTGCCTTCTTGCCTCTGTTTCCTCTTTGAAGAAGACATGTATAGAGTCCTGGTAAACTCATAGGATTTCCCTACAACCACTCCTGTGTGAAAACCCAAGGATCAAGCTTTAGGGAAAGCTTTAGGGAAATTACTGAGATTATTTCTGCCCTAATATCAGTGAAAGCTGGAAGACAAACTTACTGATTAAAAAGAAATTGCCAGGGTTCTTTGTTCTAAATTAAAGGAATTTCATTCCAATACCTTAATTCGTTGCATTAAAATCTATACCTTATACTCTGAAGACTACAATGAGATTTTAGAGTATATTTTACTTTTGAGTGATAGTGGAAGAAAATAATTATTTTGCATTTGTTAAAAAAAAACTGAAAGAGGTTATGAATTCCCTTTCTGTCATGAGTCTTAATGTAATATCTTCCTAAGTGGCTAGGCAGATTTCAAAAACCCTAATGGACATGGTTGACCAAGTTGTACACATGTAAATAAAAACATAATTTACTTAAATTGATTTTGAAGAAACTGAATACATATAATGTATATTATATAATGCTTATATATCATAATATGTATATATTATATAATAATGTACAGTATATATGCATAATATATAACACATATTGAATAAATGCCTATATATAAAACACATATTAGATACAATAGAAATCCACATATTATCACTAACATTTAAGTAAAATATTTGGGTACAGCTGATCCAACTCATGGGAAGTCTTAGAAGATATCCTGTGTTCAGTTTTCACCTGTCTCTAGCTCCTCTAGAATCAGCTAAGATTTACTGTCTGAAGACAAGGGGTATTGTCAATTTGACTTTTTAATGTCCAGTGGAATCTATTTTAGCCTTAAAATTTTGTATTCAATTAATAAAACATGAAAAATATTGTATATGAAAATACTGTTATTCAAAAAAATAACTAGAGCAGGGATAAGAAAACTTTTTATGGGGGAAAAAAAAAGTAAATATTTGGAGTTTAGAGGACCATAAAGTCTTTGTCATATTCAGATAGCTTTATCATTATAATGCTAAAGCAACCACAGACAATATATTACAGAAATGGATGTGGCTATGGTCCAATAAATCTTTATTTATAGAAATAGGCAATGGCCTGCCTTTTCCCCTGTGAGTCACAGTTTGCCAAACCCTAACTAGATAATGAATTAAAAGTTTATGCGTGTAGGTACATATCTATGTATGTATAAATATATGTAGGTGAATAAAAATGTATAATGGATATGTGTATATTCATATATATTAAAATTATATAATAAATAAAAATAGAGCATTAATAAATGCTTGTATGTAATTGATCAATAATAAGTTGTTTGTTTGGCAGTGAAGAGTTGGAAACATATTATTTGTTATAATTAGTATGTATTTATGTATTGTATAAAATATAATGACACAATTGACTAGCATACTAAATAAGCCACAGCATGTGTTAAATACTGTGAAGAAAGAAGAACATGAAAACAAATGAGTAGGTACAACAACAAATGAAGATAAGGGCAGGAGTAGAATGGCTGGTATAAAAGAGAAAACTAGGAACAGAATATAAAACAAAGATGAGTATAGATACTGAAAGATTTCATAATAAATATAATGATAGCTTTTTATAATAAATTAATATTTAATAAAACATATTTTATTAAGAATAGAGAAGTACACTACTTTTGAAAAAGTAAGACATTGGTGCATCTAAGTTTCTGTGGTGTGTTTATTGGCTTGAATTATCATCAGTGGCCCACCATTATCATCAGACAGGCCCATCAACCCATCATCAGTGGCCCATCAGTAGCCCATCAATACTCTGCTACATTAGAGACAAAGTATTTGCACATTAACTTCTTCTAGCATAACATATTCTTAGCTAATTATTCTGGTATGATAGACTCCCTCTGTAGACTTTGGACCTTGATATTTCTTCTGAGTGGTTCTGAATCTTGATCAAGTAGTGCTGAAACTCTACTTCCTTGCTTAGTTGCAATTTAGATTGGATTCATATACTTTTTTTGAACCATAATTAATTAAGACTCGGTGGTCTTCTCCACTCCATGAGAATATGACCTAAATGATAGACTGTCTCCTTGGTTCTATAGCTGGGGAAAACAAACAAACAAACAAACAAAAAAGTCTGTAGAAGGTTTCTTATTTCAATAACATGTACAAAACAGAATATTGCCGCAGTGGCTTATCAGATCCTCCTATGGTTCTGGGCTTTCTCAAAGTAGGTGGTCCATGAATCTGTGTCTATCTTTCAGAACATTTTTTTTCTATATTCTTACTTATTGCATGTGTTTAGGCATGCAAATATATTTAAAAAGTAGTAGACTCTAGGGGGTGCCTGGGTTGCTCAGTAGGTTAATCCTCTGCCTTTGGCTCAGGTCATGATCTCAGGGTTCTGGGATCAGGCCCCACATCAGCAGGGAGCCTGCTTCTCCATCTTCCTCTGCCTGCCTCTCTGTCTACTTGTGATCTCTCTCTCTCTGTCAAATAAACAAAATCTTAAAAAAAAAAAATAGTAGACTCTACTTGAAGGATACTTTTGAAGATCACAGATTGTCTTGATGGTGATATTTACTGTATTTGGCAAAATTGGATTATAGTAATACAGAATTCAAGCAAGAATGAATACTTCTAAGCTATGTAAATGTACACTAGTGCCAAGGTATAGAAATGTTTTATATTTTGCTGGAGGTATTATTGTACTGAACACCGTGCAGGTGGTCTTATGCTTGTATTTGTTTCCAGTTGTTATACATAACATTTTATTCATACCTCAAACAACTTAGTCCTGACCAAACACTAAAAATTATGTAAAATAATCCTTTTCTCAAAGATTTCAACTCTATGTGGGTTAGCCTAGCTCATCTTGATGGCATTAATAGTGAAAGAATTGTTAAAGTTGACCTTTAATACATGACAGACATCTCCATAATTTGTCATTTTATTATTTGGCATTAATAAAACATTATCAACTTGGTTATACTTAATAAACTTTTCATGAAATAAATTATAGTAAAACATAATAGTATCACATTAACAACTTTAACTTCACTACTTCTACATTCCAGCTATAATTCCTTACTTTATATTCAGTAACTTGGTTATTATTACTGGCTTGACAGTTTGACCCTTGGCTCTTTTATTCTCTTTTCACACTTCCAGCTTAATGCAGGTTATGTTTCAGACTATCTTCTGACTACTCTTGAATGCTTTGGTTTTCCTCACCATTTCAAGATACAATCTAGGTAATGACACCAGCACTGTGACCTGAGCTAACAAACATTCCTTTGGGTTATATCTTTGCTATTTTCTCTTTTATTTTGTTTTTCATGCTTCCTTTTGTCTGTGTAATCATGATAACCATTAGACATCTAAAATATAATACAAAGCATATCAATGAAAAATACCAAACAGTGGCAAGAAGATGGCAAAAATCATCCTAAGAGAAATTTCAACATATTTTAAGTGCCTTATTGACAATATCTACCTAAAAGACTTTCTTAAGATGCTTTGGAGGCCCAGGACAGGTTACCCCAAAATATGTCATAATGGCATAATGATTATTTTGAACTGGAGTTACTTTAAGTTTTTACTCTAGTTAGTTAATGTATAGTGTAGAATTTAGTCGACATTTTAAATTCAGAATTTAATTCATCACTTCTGTATAACACGCAGTGCTCATCACAAGTGGCCTCCTTAATACTAATCACCCATTTAGTCCCTTCCCTTCCCATCTCCCTTCCAGCAACTCTCAGTTTGTTCTCTATATTTAAGAGTCTCTTATGGCTTCCCTCCTTCTCTCTCTCTCTCTCTCTCTCTCTCTCTTTTTTTCTTCCCCTATGTTCATCTGTTTTGTTTGTTATATTCCACATGAGTGAAATAATATGGTATTTGTATTTCCCAGACTGACATTTTGCTTAGCATAATATACTCTAGTTTCATCCACATTATGCAAATGTCAAGATTTCATTCTTTTAGATGGCTGAGTAATGTTCCATCATATATACATGTATGTATGTAAGTATTTAACCTCTTCTTTATCCATTCATCAGTGGATGGACATTTGGGCTCTTTCCATAATTTGACTATCATTGATAATGCTTCTATAAGCATCAGGATGCATGTGCCCCTTTGAATCAGTATTTTTGTATCCTCTGGGTAAATGCCTAGTAGTGAAATTACTGGCTTATTGGGTAGTTCTATTTTTAACTTTTTGAGGGATGACTGCACCAATTTGCATTCCCACCAACAGTGCAAGAGCGTTTCCCTTTCTCTGCATTCTTGCCAACATCTGTTATTTCCCCTGTTAATTTTAGCCATTCTGACAGTAGTAAGGTGATATTTCATTGTAGTTTTGATTTGTATTTCCCTGATGATGAATGATGTTGAGAATCTTTTCATGTGTGCGTTCACTATCTATATGTCTTCTTCTTCTTTTTTTTTAATTTGTTTGCTTGTTTGTTTGCTTGCTTGTTTGTTTTGTTTTGTTTTAAGGATTTTATTTATTTATTTGTCAGAATGGGAAAGCACAAACAGGGGGAGCAGTAGAAGGAGAGGGAGAAGCAGACTCCTCACCTAGCAGGGAGCCAGATGTGTATTTTGATCCCAGGATGCTTGGGGTCATGACCTGAGCAGAAGGCAGAATCTAAACAACTGGAGCCATACAGGCAATCCTATTTGTGTTCTTTGGAAAACAACAACAACAACAACAGCAAAAACGTCTTTTCATGTCTTCTGCCCATTTTTTTTAACTGGGCTATTTCTTTTTGGTGTCTGAGTTTGATAAATTCTTTATAGATTTTGCATACTAACCCTTTAGCAGATATATAATTTGCAAATATCTTCTTCCATTCTATAGGTGTGCTTTAGTTTTGTTGTTTCCTTTGCTGTGCAGAAGCTCTTTATCTTTTTTTTTTTTTAAAGATTCTATTTATTTATTTGACAGAGAGAGATCACAAGTGGGCAGAGAGGCAGACAGAGAGAGAGAGAGGAGGAAGCAGGCTCCCTGCTGAGCAGAGAGCCTGATGTGGGACTCGATCCCAGGACCCTGAGATCATGACCTGAGCCGAAGGCAGCGGCTTAACCCACTGAGCCACCCAGGCGCCCCAGAAGCTCTTTATCTTAATCTTAATAAAGTCCTAATATTTTTCTGTTGTTGTTTTGTTTTGTTTTGTTTTGTTTTTGTTTTTTGCTTTTGTTTCCCTTGACTCTGGCAATGTGTCTAGTAAGAATTTGTTCTGACATCAAAGAAGTTATTGCCTGTGTTCTTCTCTAAGATTTTGATGGTTTCCTTTCTCACATTTCAACCTTTCATTTATCTTGAATTTATTTCTCTGTGTAATGTAAGAAAGTGGTCCACTTTCAGGGAACCTGGGTGACTCAGTCAGTTCAGTGACCAACTCTCAATTTTGGCTCAGGTCATTGTTTCAAGTTCATGGGATTGAATTCCATATTGGGTTCTGTGCTTGGTTCAGAGTCTGCTTAAGCTTCTTCTCTCCCTCTCCCTCTGCTCTTCACCCTGTTCATGCTCTCTGTGTCTCTCTGTCTCTCTAAATAAATAAAATCTAAAAAAAAAAAAGAAGAAGAAAATAAAGTGGTCCAGTTTCATTGTTTTGCACATAACTAGCTTTCCCAACACCATTTGTTGAAGGGACTTTTCCATTAGATATTCTTTCCTTCTTTGTCAAAGATTAGTTTATTATTCAGTTGTACTGAGATGCAAAACTGACTGGATGTAATGACCATAAGAATGGAAGAAGCAGAGGAATGAATAAGTGATAAAGAGGATAAAATTATGGAAAATAATGAAACTGAAAAGAAGTGGGAAAGAAAAAATATTGGATCATGCAAAGTGTAATAATATTTGTATCATAGGAGTCCCTAAGAAGAAAAATGAAAAAGTGATAGAAGGTTTATTTGAGCAAATTATAGGTGGAAACTTCTCTAATCTGGGGGAAGAAACAGACATCCAGATACAGGAAGCACAGAGAATTCCATCAAAATAAACAAAAGCAGGTTAACACCAAGACATAGTATAGTAAAATTTGCAAAATAAAGAAATAAGGGGAAAATCCTGAATTAAACTTACTTAAGAAGGAGCCAGTGTAAGAACACTGATCCCCCTTTGTCTCCAGAAAGCAGTAAAGAAATTTCCCATGTGTAATATACCAGGTGAAAAGTATCTGGAGGTAGAGAGATATCCTTATTGTCACAGGGATCGGGGTGAGGAAATCTATATAAACAAACTTTGATGCTTTTACTAATTTTCTGTACTAGACTAAATTCTGTTTTCCGATTGAAGCTCCCAAACTTAAATTTTCTTTGTCCTGTCAATTTCTCACTATTTATGTGGGATTTTTTTTTTAATAGAGTTGTATGCCTTGGTCATTTCTTTGGGTATCATTTTTATTACTGGACTTCCGTGTGCATAAAATTAAAATTTGTTTTATTTTTTTTCTCCTGTTAATACATCTCATATCAATTTAATTCTTAGAACAGCCAAAAGAATCTTGAAGAAAAATTTTTTTCCTCTCCAACAATGTCAATGTTCCACACATTATCTAGAGTGTAGAACAATGCTTTATTCCTGAGATACAAATGGAATAAAATGGCATCAGGTAGGGAAACTGGAGAATAATCACAGTGCAATAGGCAAAGAGACAATGTGTCCTTAGATTGGTAGCAAAATATAATACAGAAGGCTCAGAGTAGGTAAAAATTCCACCAGTTTTTGGTATTACAGATCCTGAGATAAAGTGCGAAGTAGCAAAAATGGTACTGAGTCATAAGTCTTGTGGGTGTGAATAAAACAATGATATACTTCCAGCTCTTGTCCACACTAGGAAAGAATATTGGAAGCCTGGTGAATTAGTTCTATAGACTGGATTATTCAGCAGATGATTCAAAGAACTGTAAAAGGAAAGGTAGATAAAATGAAGAAAGGATTCACAGTTTATTTTTCTAGGTAAATTCATATCAAATTTTATGGTGAAAAATGTTGACAAGCACTATAATGCAAAATAAATGAGATAGCAGCCATTTTTTTCTGTCTAAATAATTACTTCTCAAAAGAGATATATTTGATGTTGATACTAAAGTTCAGAAGTGGTTCTTGGGGTTTAAGAATGTCAAAGGCATTGAAGTCCCAAGAGCATAGTATGACAAATTTCCTACTTACTATTCCAACTTATTGCATATAACATTCAGTAAAATACCTGAAAACATGAGCTGTTTCTTCTTTAAATGTTATTTCATTTTAGTGAAATTTATCAATCCTGAAATTTCCTTCATAAAATATAATTTATTTCTAAGTCCCTAAATTAAACTTGACTATAGAATTCCAGACTGTTTTGAAGATTGCTTTCAATTCTGCACTAATTTTTCCATGAAATTTTCCAAAATTGTTCTAGCACTTTTTACATGTTCTTTATGATCTTCTAAACAGAATTTTACTAGGTTTAACAATTAAAGTTTCTGTATTGTTAGTGTTTGTTTAATACCAGTGAAACAATATGAAAGTTAAAGATTTTTGCAGGTTTTAATTTTTTTTTCATTCTCATTTCCCCCTTCATTACACCCTAGTAGGCATAAAAACAAATAATAAAGGTTGAATTGAGTGATAGTTATCATTAATATTATCATATTAACTTTTGTTTTTTATTTTTTAAATATTCTATTTATTTTTGAGAGAGAGAACATGAGCCGGGGTGGGGGGGTAGAGGAAGAAACAGACTCCCTGCTGAACAGGGAACTGGTGGTGGGACTTGATCCTAGGAGTCTGGCATCAAGACCTGAGCCAAAGGGAGATGCTTAAAAAACTGAGCCACCCAGGTGTCCCTATTTTAATTTTATATTTGAAAAAAAAGAAGACACATTTCATTCATGATATTTCTCATGCTCTAAAGTAAGGTAATGTGATGGTCAAATAAATATTGATATCAAAGTTCACCATTTCTTTTTATTTCCCATATTAACAACCATTGTTGTTTCAGTAGAAATTTTTAAAAATACTTTTTTATTATATCAACTATATTATTTTTTAAAGTTGTGTGATCTAAAAAGATATAATTACTGCTGAAAAATAGACAATAGAACCCTAAAACAAGCCTCCTGACATACTTCAATTTATCATAAGAATGCATTAAAAGATACCTTAGATTAAGATCCCCCAACAGGTGATTCTAAGAATCATTACTCTATTTTTAAGAGTCTAGTTCTTAGTAGAAAAAATGATAACAATAACATGACCTGAAAGTAAAAGTGCTGAGAAGTCACTTGCTGAACTGTTCTTCTGAATTTGGACATTTTTTTTTTTTTTCTTTCAGTCTGTTTGATCTTAATGTAACAAGAGATCAGTTTGGTGATATTCAACTTTTTTTTTTCTTTTTCTTAAATCACTGACCTAGAATGGCTAATGATGAGGACAGGTAATATAAGAATCTACTGTTTGAACCACTACATCTAACAAAATCAGAAGTCTAGCCACATCTGCCTCCACTTTCCGAGGCCCAGATAAATTTTATAAAATGTTATAATTCCAAGATCAATAATATTTACCATATACCTACTATGTTTTAATTATTATGGTTTACATTATAAAGAACATAAATTTTTCAAAAGGCATTGGTCCCACAAAATCTGCCATTGGTTACTCTTTTATTTCCTCTTTTTAGGCTAGAGAGAGATAGAAAAGAAAAGAAAAAATATAGTTTGTAGTGTAGTAGATTAATTTCCTTAGGGACTTTATTTTTTATCTCTTCCTGGATCTATACCTTGTGTTTTTTAACTTTGCAAGTCTTTCCCATTCTGATTTTGATCTTGCTCATGTGAACTGCCTTGGTCAATGGAATTCTAAATACAATCAGAGATTCGATAAAGCATTTGCACAGTTTTGCTTGCACTTTTTTCCTTCTGCTATCATCGCTAAAAAGGTATACCAACAAGATTCCACATAGGTCAGTCAACTTAACCTCAGCATCTTGACAGAGACCTGTAACATTAACCAACAGCCAGTTGACCTATGGACATGTGGACAAATGATGTTAATATTAGCAGACTCACATATCCAACCACCCTAGATTCATGATCAATGGATACTATTAGTGTATGCCACTGAGGCTTTTTTTCTTATAGAGAATTATTATGGCAATAAATGCTTAATACAAATAACACCAAATTATAACCTAAATTTTGTGGGAGAGTCTCAAAATTTAGGTTCCTCTGAGGACTGAATCAGAAAATGCATGATAATCCTGCACTTAATAATCTTCAAAAGTTTTTTTATCATCTTCTTCTCCTTCTCCTTCACAAATTCCCATAGAATCTTTTAAATTTAAAATAATATATATGAACACAAATAAAAGTGTTAGATAAATAGTGAAGCCAGTCATAAAGAGATGTTTAATTGAAATAAATGTCAACATAAGCACACATATGCTGATGCATTCATGTGTATAAACAGATATACATATGAAACCAAACTTCTAGTTTTAGGGACACATTTTCCTCCAGATTTTAGGTAGAATATCATAAACTTTTATTCTATATAATCTGAGAAATTGCACATATCATGTCCATATATTAAGAGTTTTAGGGATGAGGAAATAGGGATGAATGACTAAAATTTTTCTGATTGATCCATTCAGCCACCTACTTTTCTGATGCCAATAATCACTGGCAATCCTGTTTCACTAATTCATCTCTAGTACTGTCATTTTCTCTTATTTTCTTCTTCATATTCAGGATATATCTCTTTTCTTCATCCCTCCATAATGCCCTTATATAAATGAAACATACTGAATGTTTCCAGATGGCAGAGTGTAATTACAACAAAGGACATAACACATTCTTAAATTCTTCCCATTATAGAAAGATACCTGTATTTTCACATCAAAGGAATTATGTCCCTGCCCCTCTATCATTTTATTGGTTCCTTTTTAAAAAGATTTTATTTTACAGACAGAGATTACAAGTAGGCAGAGAGAGAGAGAGAGAGAGAGGAGGAGGAATCAGGCTCCCTGCTGAGCAGAGAGCCAGATGTAAGGCTAAATCCCAGGACCTTGGGATCATGACCTGAGCTGAAGACAAGGCTTTAATCCACTGAACCACCCAGGTGTCCCTTGGCTCTTTTTCTTATCTTTTTTATCATTATAAATTTCCTCATTTACCAAGCACTATACCCACAAATCTGCAGCTACTGTGAACAATTCCCCAACATGGTTATAGTTATCTTTTTAACACAAACAATTTACTTTGCTTGTTTGTTTGCTTTTCCCCTTTATTTCTGACCTTTTCCCAGAGTGAGTAATGTTTGGTTTGGTGAGGAATTCAATTCACTTTTCACTGTCTTATCAGAATATTTCTAAAACAACCATAACAACAATAACAACAAAACTCCTTCTGTTCTTTCTACCTGAAATTCTACATGACTATTCAAAAAACTTATTTAAATGACATATATGTGTACAAATGTGTATGTGTCTGTGTGTGCATGTGTGTGTATGCATGTATACATTTAAGAGATATTTAAATATATGTATATGTGTATTGAGTATAAAAATTTAGAGATAATTCAATATACTTATGATATCAACTCTTCTAGTACATGGTGACTAAGGTATTGATTAAATATTAAAAAGATGTAATTAAGCAAAACGGTCTTGCTTGGTGCTATTTTGATAGAATTCTTAGGTTGTTATAGTGACATTGTATTTTGGTTGTCTTCTCTGTTCATCTCACTATGTATGTGCGTATATATATATATTTTTTCATTTTTGCATGTGCTTTTAATTTCAAATACAAGAAAGTACCACATCTAAGAGTTTAATCTTTCAACTTGAGATGAAGAAAGCCATCTATGCTTATTCTGGGGCCAGATGAATGATTGCTCTACCATAAGAGATAGGTTAAGATTTTTAATTTAGAAAGTTGATAAATAGGGCGCCTGGGTGGCTCAGTGGGTTAAAGCCTCTGCCTTCGGCTCAGGTCATGATCTCAGGGTTCTGGGATCGAGCCCCGCATCGGGCTCTCTGCTCAGCAGGGAGCTTGCTTCCCCCTCTCTCTCTGCCTGCCTCTCTGCCTACCTGTGATCTCTGTCTGTCAAATAAATAAATAAAATCCTTAAAAATAAAAATAAAAATAAAAAATAAAAGTTGATAAATAAGAGTTTGATAAAATGGCCTGAATTAGAATACACCAAGAGCATATTAGAATGTATGTATCTAAGCACTACTGTTGATTTTCAGTTACTTATTAAAGATAAAATCTAGTGTAATGAATATTAGTCATTTTAGTTTTTGCTGCCCTTCCTTTGACTCATGCTTTTACATCTTAGAATTCTTATTTATTATTGTTATATATGAGGATACATTTCACAGTCTCATGATTCTTAAGTCTGTTAATTAGATGTTTTAAGAAATATTAGTTCTATACAACTTTCACAAAATTTTTCTGTGGGATTTTTAGTTACATCCATCTTATGGTTTCATAATTATCATGCCATTGAGTGAAGGGAAAAATAATGTAGCTATGGTATTATGTAGAACATTTTTTCTTAATTACCAAAGAGGCTTTGGGGAATGGCTATACAATGGAGTCAAAGAGGAAATGGAGGAAACCGGAGGATGCTGAGGAGAGGTGAAGGTCAGCTCAGTGCTCTCTCTAGTAATAACAACAAGAAGAATATTATAGCTGTTTTATAAAATGAAGGTAAGTAAGAATTTGGGTCCCTCAGGTCTTAACCATTTGGAGTAAAATGTCTTTAAAAGTATTCAAAATGAAGGCACCTGGCCAGTTCAGTCAGTAGAGAGTATGACTCTTGATCTTGGTGTTGTGAGTTCAAGCCCCATCTTGGGTGTGGATATAACTTAAAAATAAAATCTTTAAAAAAGAAAATATTCAATATGAAAAGCTCTGAACTATAATTTGGTACAAAGCAAGTAAAACATACACATTGATGATGTCTTATTATCCTCAAAAATCAAGGCTTACAACAAAGGAGTCTGGCAATAAATAGGAAAGACAATGTGGCTCAGTTGGAAGATTTTCAATATACTAAGTGAAGATTCAAGTCAGAGCCGTAAATGGCAATGACTCCTCAAAGCCAGGCAATGACTGGGGAAAAAAAAAAAAAAAAGAAAGACAACACTACTTTGTTTATTTATGAATTGTTACACTTGTTCTTTTTCCAAGGCAGAGTGAGAACAAGCTGATCTCTGAAAGTTAATTCCATCTCTAAGACTGTCAAACTTTAGTTATGCGTATTCCTTACATACAGAGGAAGGAACATCAGAATAACATTAGACCTATCCACAGAAACCTAGCAGGCCAGAAAGAGCTGGCAAGATATATTCATGGTACTAAATGAGAAGAACTTGCAGCAAAGAATACTTTATCCAGACAGGCTGATGCAGAATGGAAGGAGAGATAAAGAGATTCCAGGACAGACAGAAACTGAAAAAATATGTGACCACCAAGCCAGCCCTGCAAGAAATATTAAGGAGGATACTGTAAACAGAGAAAGACCCCAAGAGTCACATAGACCAGAAAGAAATAGAGACAATCTATAGAAACAGGGACTTTACCGACAATACAATGACACTCAATTCATATCTTTCAATAGTTACTCTGAATGTAAATGGGCTATATGCTCCAACCAAAGTCATAGTGTGGATTAAAAAAATAATAATAATAATAGTAATAACCATCTATATGCTGTCTACAAGAAACTCATTTTAGATCTACTGACACTTCCAGACTGAAAGTGAGGGGGTGGAGAACCATTTACCATGCTAATGGACCTCAAAAGAAAGCTGGAGGTAGTAATATTCATATCAGACAAATTAGACTTTAAAACAGAGACAGTAGTAAGTGATATAGAGGGACATCTTATCATACTTAAAGGGCTATCCAACAAGAAGATCTAACAATTATATGTATAAATATTTATGTCATCAATATGGGAAGAGTCAATTATATATTTGTATAATTATATAATTATATATAGCTATATAATTATATAATTTATATAAACCAATTAATAACCAAAGTAAAGAAACATATTGATAAAAATACATTAGTAGTAGGGTACTTCAACACTCCACTCACAACAATGAACAGATCATATAAGCAAAAAATCAACAAAGAAACAAAAGCTTTAAATGACACACTGCATTAGATGAACTTCATGGATACAGTTGGATCATTCCATCTTAAAACAACAGAATACCCATGCTTCAAAGCACATGGAACTTCCTCCCAAATAGATCACATACTGGGTCACTAATCAACTGATACCAAAAGATTGAGATGATTCTTTGCATATTTTTTAGACCACAAGGTTTTGAAACTGGAACTAAAACAAGAGGAAATTTGAAAAGAACTTAAACACATGGAGGTTAAAGAGCATCCTGCTGAGAATGAATGAGTCAACAAGGAAATTAAAAAAAGACATTAAAAATTTCATGGAAACTAATGAAAATGAAAGCACACTGGGATACAGCAAAGGTGATCCTAAGAGGGAAGTACATAGCAATACAAATCTCTTCCAAAAAAATTAGGAAAATCCCAAATACTTACATCTGAAGGACCTGGAGAAAGAACAGCAAATAAAGCCTAAATCAAGCAGAAGAGAAATATAAGGTTTAGAGCAAAAATCAATGAAATAGAAACCAGAAGAACAGTAGAACAGGTCAATGAAACTAGAAGCTGGTTCTCTGAAAGAATTAATAAGATTGATAAACCTCTGTCCAGACTTCAATAAAAGAAAAGAGAAAGGACACAAATTAATAAAATCATGAATGTAAGGGGAGAGATTACGACCAACAGCAAGGAAATACAAACAATTTTAAGGACACATTTTGAGCAACTATATGCCAACAAATTAGGCAATCTGGAAGAAATGGATGCACTCCTGGAAACATAAAAACTACCAAGACTTAAACAGAATGAGGTAGAAAATCTTGAACAGACCAGTAACCAGCAAGGAAATTGAAGTAGTAATAAAAAAACAAACAAACAAACAAAAAAACAAAACAAAAAAAAAAAACAACCTTCCCCCAAAACAAGAGTCCAGGGCTAAATGGCTTCCCAAAGGAACTCTACCAAACTTTTAAAGAAGAAATAATATCTATTCTACAGAAGCTGTCTCAAAAAATAAAAATGGAAAGAAAAATTCCAACTCATTCTATTAGGTCAACATTGCCTTGATCCCCAAAACAAAAACCCTGTCAAAAAAGAAATTACAGAGCAATATCCCTAATGAACATGGATGCCAAAATATTCACCAAGATACTAGCTGATAGGATCCAACAGCACATTAAAATGATTATTCACCACAACCAAGTGGGATTTATTCCTGTGCTGCAAAGTTGGTTTAACATTCTCAATCAACTTGATGCCTCACATTAATAAAAGAAAAGACAAGAACCATACGATATCCCAATTGATGCAGAAAGAGTATTTGACAAAATACAGCATTCTTTCTGATTAAAACTGCTTAAAGTATAGGGATATAAGGAACATACCTCAATATCATAAAAAAAATTCTACAAAAAACTTACAGTGAATATCATTCTCAATGGGGAGAAACTGAGAGCTTTTCCCCTAAGGTCAGGAACACAACAGGGATGGCCACTCTCACCTCTACTGTTCAACATATTAATAGAAATCTTAGCCTCAGCAATCAGACAAAAAAAGAAATAAAAGTCATTCAAATTGGCAAAGAAGAAGTCAAACTCTCTTTGCAGATGACATGATATTTTATGCGGAAAACCCAAAAGACTCTACCCCCAAATTGCTAGAACTCATACAGCAATCCAGCAACGTGGCAGGATATAAAATCAATGCACAGAAATTAGTTTTATTACTATACATTAACAATGTGACAGAATAAAGATAAATTAAGAAATCAATCCCATTTATAATTGCACCAAAACCCATAAGAAACCTAGGAATAAACAACACCAAAGAGGTAAAAGATCTGTACTCTAAAAACTACAGAACACTTATGAAAGAAGACAAAGATATGGAGAGAGATGGAAAAATATTCCAAGCTCATGGATTGGAAGAATAAACATTGTTACAATATCTATGTTGTCCAAAGCAATCTACACGTTCAATGCAATCCCTATTAAAATACCATTGACATTTTTTCACAGGCTGGGACAAACAATTGTAAAATTTGTATAGAACCAGAATAGCCCAGAGAAAGTTGAAAAAGAAAACCAAAGCTGGTGGGCATCACAATACCTGACTTCAAACTATATTATAGACGTGTGATCAAGACAGCATGATATTGCACAAAAACAGACACATAGTTCAACAGAACAGAATAGAGAACCCAGAATTGGACCCTGAACTCTATGGTCAACTAATCTTCAACAAAGCAAGGAAGAATATCCAATGGAAAAAAAATACAGTCTCTTCAATGAATTGTGCTGGGAAAACTGGAGAGCCACATGTAGAAGAATGAAACTGGACCATTCTCTTACACCATGCACAGAGATAAACTCAAAATGGATGAAAGACCTAAGTGTGGACAGGAATCCATCAAAATCCTAAAAGAGAACATCAGAAGTAACCTCTTCAACCTCAGCAACAACAACTTCTAGCAAGACATGTCTCTAAAGGCAAGGGAAACAAAATCAAAAATTAACTATTGGGAATTCATCAAGATAGAAAGCTTTTACACAACAAAAGAACCAATTAAGAAAACTAGAAGGCAACCCTCAGCATGGGAGAAGATATTTGCAAATGACCTATCAGATAAAGGGCTGGTATCCGAGATCTATAAAGAATTTATCAAATTCAAAACTCAGAAAGTAAATAATCTAGTCAAGAAAGGGCAGCAGACATGAACTGACATTTTAAAAAACAGAACAAAACAAAACAACAAACAAATAATCAAAAACATACAAATGGCCCATAGACACATGAAAAAAATGCTCTGCAGCTCTTGCCATCAGGGAAATGCAAATCAAAATCACAATGAGATACCACTGTATGCCAGTTAGAATGGCTAAAATTAAAAAGACAAGGAACAACAAATGTTGGGAAAGATGTGGAGAAAGGGGAACCCTCTTACACTGTTGGTGGGAATGCAACCTGGGACAGTGACTCTGGAAAGCACTATGGAGGTTCCACAAGAAGTTAAAAAAATAGAGCTACTCTATGACCCAGCAATTGCACTACTAGGTATTTACCCCAAAGATACGGATGTAGTGAAAGAAGGGGCACCTGCACCTCAATGTTAATAGCAGCAATGTCCACAATAACCAAACTGTGGAAGGAGCCAAGATGTCCTTCAGCAGATGAATGGATAAAGAAGATGTGGTTCACACATACCGTGGGATATTATTCAAACATCAGAAAGGATGAACACCTACCATCTACTTTGATGAGGATGGAACTGCAGGGTTTTATGCTAAATGATATCAGTCAATCAGAGAATGACAATGATCATAAGGTTTCACTTATATGTGGAATATAAGGGATACTGCAGAAGATCATAGGGAAGGGAGGGAAAACTGAATGGGAAGAAATCAGAGAGGGAAACAAACCATGAGAGACTATTGACTCTAGGAAACGAACTGAGAGTTATGGAAAGGGAAGTAGCAAGGGGAATGAGGTATCTGGGCGACAGGCATTAAGGATGGCATATGATGCGATGAGTAGTGTATGTTATATAGAGATAATGAATCATTGAACAGTAAGTACATAAAAAACTAATGATGTACTGTAAGTTGGCTAATTGAATTTAAATTAAAAAGAATTATATTATAACATAAACAGGATGAAGATTTTATTTTTTTCTTAGAGTTTGGGACCAAATAGTAACTCTATATCTTTCCTAGTATTTACCATTTGAGAATATCATGATTGTTTTATGAAAATAATGATTTCTCTTAGCTACGCATCAGTCAAATGAAGTTAAAATATATTTTTTTTAAGATTTCATTTTTATTTATTTGTCAGAGAGAGAGCGAGCGAGCACATGCAGACAGAATGGCAGGAAGAGACAGAGAGAGAAGCAGGCTCTCTGCTGAGCAAGGAGCCCGATGTGGGACTTGATCCCAGGAACACTGGGATCATGACCTGAGCCGAAGGCAGATGCTCAACCCACTGAGCCACCCAGGCGTTCCGAAGTTAAAATATTTTATTCTAACCTCTTTATCAGAGAAGTTTGGAATCCATGAAGAGTCATAAACCTGTAAATGTCCATAAAATGAATAAAATTATGTGCATAATAAAAATAAAACAAAAAATAAAGTGATAATATTCCTTCTCAGGAAATTTCCCTCCCAAATATTAATGTGATATTGTAGAACATAGATTATCTTCTCTATATAGATATATAATATCTGGGTTGCAAGAGGCATCAGATTCTTTTGCAAAGAAGTAATTTGAGATGTACATTTCATAAGCCAGTGTGATAGATTCTGGATATTATGTATTGATCAGTTTTTTTTTTTTTCCAGGAGATTAAATTTGCTCATTCTTCAATCTGTGTAAGGTTTCAAACTGTTGAGTTTAGGCTTACCTTTTTAGGATAAATTTCCTTATTAAATAACAAAGCATCACTAGGTTTTTTCAAATGTTTAGATGTTTGTACCCAGTAATCTTACTTAAAAAAAGCTTAAGCAAAAAATAATGAACTACAGAGATCCAAACACATTTCTATATCATAAGGATTATAAAAAGCTTTATTAAAAAAACAAACCAACAAACAAATGAACAAAAGGACACTTAGGATATACTCCAGCAATATGCCTGCTCATGCATATTTTATGTTCATTAGAACTTTCACAAAAATCTGAATGAGTTGCATAAGTAAATAATCAATATGTCTGAAGAGAATGGGATCTGTCCGCTAACAGTTTTTCCCAAGGAGAGAGCATTCCTTCACAGCCTTTCTTGGTCATGGGTGAACTCTGTTGTTAATGGTCTGTGAATGGCATCATGGATACTCTCCTGGGGACAGGCCTAGTTGCTAATAATTTCTACCATGCAAATATGTTCATTGACCTACAATGGGGATGAAAGAGCAGTCTTCTGGAGCTGTTCGTAGCAATTAAACTCAGTGCCCAGGGTGGATAATTTCTACCATTAGAACAAGGAAGTGGCTAAAGCTATGCTCTGCCTTTGTCTCACATCCTGCAATTTCTATTGCTTTTCTCCTCAAACTCTGTGTCAAGTGACTTCTTCTAACGGTTTCCAGCTGAGACGATGTGTCTACATCATCCCATGTATGAAATTAGGTAGTTTAGAAAATAATGATACCAATGGGAATACAATGCAACTTTACTATACATTAATGCCTTCATTTTTGGTGTACTTTCCCTAGAACCACAAAGGTGTGTAGGTGGAAATGACAGCTTAATAGAATTGTATACAGACTCTAAAATGGAAGAGAGCCAGAAGAGAAGTCAGAAAGGCTTTTTACCCCTCCTCAGATTAACTTACTACTATTCTTTGTTGAGTTATGCTAATATATACAATGCATTATTCCTAATTATGTATCTTGTTTTAAAAGTTTGATAAAGTAATAACATACTCCTCAAAGCCTAACCACAAGCTAAAGAATAAAAATAAATAAATAAATAAAAATAAAAATACACCCACTCTTATTGAAGAAGTTAAAAAGTGTAATAAAAAAGGATGTGTGTTTCCTGGTTCTGGTTTCCTTTTCAGCTGTCAGAAGAGATTGGCACAGAGTCTCATGTGCATTTGTTCTATATCTTTTAAATGCCAGAAATTGCACCCCCTTAAAAAGTATTTTTTATTTACCAGAGCCATTAATAATATGTATCAATGTGTATTCAGAATAGAAAATAAATACAAATATTAGTTGTCTGAAATAAAGAGTATACATTAAACCTATAAAAAAATTATGTTTCATTAAATGATCAGAAGAAATTTCAATACGTTGTACTTTAAGTATATTTATTGGTGTTATTGCTTTTTCATTTTCACAGAATGGTGCTTGCAAGTAAGGAATATTAAAAATTTGCTAGAAAAATAATTAATAGTTGTTAAATCTATTAATTTTTGTAGTGGAAAAAATCAGATTTCCAGAACATAAAGAAAACTAGCTTTTTGAAAAACTTGGGTAGCCATTAATAAAGGCCTTGATTTTAGTTGTAATTCTTAGTTTTCCTTAACAAGAGCCAAACCCAATATCTCCAGAATTTCTGTTTGAACAAACTGTTTTTGTTTTTGTTTTCATTTTTAAAACTTCTTATTTAGCAAAAAAATAACATTGGCATTTGCGGGGCTGATGGTAACTTCTTATCAATAAACTGTTTGAAAAGTAACATTTTGTGTTCTAAATAAAGACAAATGATTGTTTTTACATTTTATTGTTTTTCTATGTCTCTTATCAAAACCCAGCATACTTTATTTATGTTTATTGCATTTATTGTTTTTCTACCCTTCTCAAATGTAACCTTCACAAAGGCATGGATTTTGCTTACTATGTTAAATTTTTCATCCTGGAACCCAGACTAATTCCTGGCACATGAGAGTGCTCAGTATGAAATGTAGAAAAAATGTGTCAATGAGCATCCTTTGGAATCTCAGCTGGCTTTTTATTTCACATGATAGACACTATGTGTCTTGTAAAAAAACTTTTTTTTTTTTTTTTCTTCTTTGACCATTGGGAAGCTAAAGATCAAATACTTGTTACATATCCAGCAAGTATGGAGCACCAGTTGAATGCATTTTGGACTTCATAATGTCCTTTCTCTTATTTTCTTTATGCTTTCATTCTCACAAATATGATGTGACTTTCACATTGTTATTTTTGCATATGCAAAAGGAATAAAATAAAAGGAAGCAAATAAGAATAGAGAGACATGGGGACACCTGGGTAGCTCCATCTGTTCAGCCTCTAGCTCGTGATTTCAGTTGAGTTCATGATCTCATGTGTTCTGAGATCAGCCCTGCATCAAGCTCCATGGTTATGTTCCACCTTCAGCAGGGAGTCTGCTGGAAATTTTCTCTTTCTGCCCCTCCCCCAACTCATGCATTCGTTTTCTCTCTGTCTTCTCTCTTAAAAAAATAAATAAATATTAAAAAAAATAGGGAGACATAGGGAAGTTAAATGAGAGAAATTTATGAAGAGAAGGAAACTAAGAGGAAGTACTTGTCAGTGAAGAAGAAAGAAAGGATTTGGGAACAATTCCTTAATTAGAAAGATTGAAGATCCAGAATATGTAGCAAATATTTCTTATTTAATGTGCTATATTCTGTATAAATACAAATCTATCATGGCTGACTGTACTTTGCTTAAATTCTGGAAGACTTGTAGAGCTTTCTAGCTCACTCTGTCTCCTAATCAACCAACTAGGCAATAAGATAAGATGAAATAAAATAATTTACATTTAAGTAATGAAGCTCATATCTAATGTAGTAATTTTTAAAAATTCTGAGTAATAGTATAAATAATTTATTGTTTTATAACAAATCTAGAAAGAGTAAGAGACACAGGCATAATGCAGGGAGATTCTGCAGAGAACTGAGTGATTATCCAAACAATCTCATAGCAATGAGTGGACAGCAAATAGTCAACTATTGGGTTGATGGGAAGAGCTAAAGCTGTCCTCCAAACACAACCATCAATAGCTTACAGGAACAATAATTCAGAAGATGTTTGAAGGCTTAAAATGCAGCTGAACAGTAGGCTACTCTAAAGAACTGTATTCTGTTCCCCCTCAGGTTTCTGGAAAAAGAGCAATTCTGGTATTTGATGAACTATGGTTACAGGTTAACACATTAACACAGGAAACACAATCACTCTTCTAAAACTTTCCTTGAAAAACTTTTGAGAGAGTAAGAACTGTTTCTTATCATTTGTTCTCTCACATAAATTCTTCTCTTTTTGAAATCTAAAAATAAAAGACTTAATGAGAATCTACACTAATTGAACTCATCTACTTATGAAACAAGCACATCAATACTAGATCAACCCATTCCTTTTCCCTATTGGCCTTATCTGGATGATTTTGCATCACAGTACTTAATGGGGGTAGACTGGAAAATGCCTAGTTAAATTTCCTGCCTTCCTCTGCCCTGCTCCGTCTTGGGAGACAGACTATTAGAGACTGCATCAGCTGGGTGTCTTTGCCTTCTGGCTTTGAAATGGATTTGACCAAAAAGCAGAAATGGCAAAAGATTAGATGAGAGAAGGGAAATAGAGCCAGGATGTTTATTTTCTTACTTATTTTTAGTCTGGGTTTTATAAGGTCCAAATGTGTTTCAGCTATGTCTTCCATTAAGTAGTCATCCTTACCATATGCCAGCTCTCATTGGACTCTGGTGATGCCCCTACACTTCCCTCCATTCCTTCAGGGTTAGGAGGCAATGATGGTTTTATGCAATTGCTAGAACGTACATGCCTTAAAATCCCTTGTTGATTGCTATACCCAGTTCACATTGTATTAAAAGTCCCTATTAATTTGTCTTCAAATAGTCAGCTTCTGTGTCCTTTCATGATGTAAAGGTGATATATGTCAAAAATCCATTCTAGCCTGTGACCTGTGTCATGTTGGCCTTAACAAACCAGATTTGGAAAGCCATGCAAGAAAGAATAATTACATCTTTGGTTCCATAGTATCATTAGGAAACAAATGAGAAACAGTGATATTGTAAATTTTTGTAATTTTTAAAATAACTTTACATGTACATCATGGCTTTCTAAGTACAAACTGTAAGATTATAAAAGTGATCATCTGCCTCCCAACTATGGTGAGGCAAATTCCAAGAAGTACTTCAATACTTCTAAATATGTACAAGAGTATATTTCAATAAGTATTACTTCTCTTTAAAAATCATGTTCTTCTGATTTTTTTCGCGTACGTGCCTATCATCTAAGAACATGTGGATGTTGGCAGAACATGTCAGGGAATGCTCAGAGTTAGAGGTTCTCACGCTCCCTCCTTCCTTCCCTTCCTCTCCACTCCCCTCCTCTCTTTTCTTCCCATGTATCCTCCCTCCCTCTCCTTTAATCATTAAATGAATCCTCTGACAAGTACTGGAAGGAATGGAAACACTAACACTAATGGAAATCAACATGCCAATACTGTGCCCAGATGTCAGTATTCTGCTCTCCTCCTAGGCTCCACAACAAGCCCAAGGCTTCCCTGTCCATACCTATTTGGTTTGGAGATAAAAGGCCTAGACTTGAATCTGATGTTAATCTTAGCAGCTTTCTGGTGTTGAGTTATTTATTTCGTGTTTCTAAACTTCTTTCATTAGCAGTAAGGGAATGATAATAACTGCACTGCATTCTTCTAAAAAGCATAACATCTAGACAAAACACTTATCATCTGGAAGTATTATATAATTATTACTGATCTCGTTTATTTTACTTTATTGCTAGAAGTATAAAATACGTAACCTGGCAGAAGAACATCTAATTGGTAGAAAACTGTATTTTCTTTACTAGAGCCAGGTTTCTGGCTTTAAGTTAATTAATTTCAGTTTGCATTTCTCCCAGCATATTCCAAATTACTGTCATGGTCCATCTATGTCTGATAGGCCAGAATGCCTTTGGCCTTTTGATTTTTAATGGCATCTAAGTTCTTTAAAATCCTTTAAGTGAAAAGATTTCTTTATTTTGTATTATATTAGAAATTATGCTTTGAACTATAAGGAATACAGAAACCTCTTAATTGTGTCTCTTCTTACATTTCACAGTATATACTTATGCTTAGTTATAAGTTTTGTTTAGTTTTATTTTTACTTTCAAAATGATCTCTCTCATAATTGGAAATCAGTATATCTTCTGCTAATTCACTTAATAAATAGTAGAGTTGGTACAAGTACTGACTGTGAGGATGTTTATTTTTCTACTGATTTATCTTTTTGTGTGTGTGTGTGGAGAAATTTCCGTCTCAAATAAATACAGATGTCAATATAATATAAATACAAATCAATCCTCAAGTGAAATGATTCAACAGAGGAGGGTCAAAGAAAAAAAAATTATATTCTGTCTGGTTGTTTGTATTTTATACAATCATTAAAGATTTATTAAACCTTAATTTTGTTTTGAGAGGTAGCAGCAATATAAAAAGCAGTAATAAAACCAATGGCAAGTCATTTGAAGGTGAGATTTTATATGGAATAAAAATTGCTGTATTGGGTATTGAAAATAACTTGACCTAGTAATGATAAAAATTAATTATTTTTAATAATTTCAAATAAAAAAAGAAGAAAAATGGTGCAAAAAAAAGAAATCTAGGGATTTAAAATATTGCAATTGAATTTTTCCAGAAGAACAATGCTTTTTCCTAAGAAACATTGTTGTTTTACCTTGTTGGAAGAGAGAACAAATAGAAACAACTAAGATAGATTGTGTAGAAGTGCTTCAGAAAAAAAAATAAAAGCAAAGATGAAACATTTTTCTTAATATGTGACACAGATTTCTAGTTTAGAACTCGACTCAGTATTATTTCAACATGACTTGTGAAATGTTATTCTAAAGGTGCACAAGACTAATTTTCATTGAAGTAGGAGACCATATTTTAATCCAGAAAAGACTTTTTTTCCTACATAACACATTTATAAGATGACTTTGATTTCTTCTGAGCATTTTCATTCATAAAGTTTTCCGTGCTGGTTTATAACTCTTCTCCTCCTCTCTCTCAACCTCCCTATCCTCCTTCCCCAAGCACAGACAATACTAATAATCTGCTTTATGCCATTGTAGATTACTATAATTTTCTAGAATTTTATGTAAATAGAATCATAAACTATATAATCATTTTTCCTTGTTCCTTCATGGACCATAATTGTTTTAAAATTCTTTCATATTGTTCCATGTGTCAATATTTCATTCAATTTTATTGATGAATAGTGTTTTACTATATTGATATGCCATAATTTGTTTATTTACTAAGCTTCTTATAGACATTAGGTTGTCTACAATTTTTAGCTACTAGAGATAAAACTGTTATGAAGTCTTGTTTAAGACTTTGTATGGATGTAAAATTTAATTTCTCTTGGATAAAAACCAGGATGTAGAACAGCTGGATCATTTTTTTTTTTTTAGAAGCTGACAAGCTTTCTTCTCCAAAGTTGCAATACCATTTTACAATTCTACCTTTAGTTTTTGAGAGTTAGGTCTTATTTTAAGCTATGTTAAGACATGGAGAAAACACTTAGTCTAGGGTTACTTTTGGACCACTACTGAGGAAAAACCTTTCTGAGCACTCTACTTGATTCCCAATCAGTTAAGCATTTTTCTACTCTAGCTGATGGGAAGAGAAACTATTCTTGGCTACATGTGAACTTCTGTGATTGTTCTCTTTTATTCTTCCAGGTGATTTTCCCCCCAGATTCAGATACTTCCCTAATATGCATGCAGTGATTAGCTTTCAACTAGATACTTGAGGACTCTTGGCAGATGCCCAGTGCTCTTTCTCTGTGCAGCTCTTTCTTCTCTAGGTGCTCTGTTCTGTGAATTATACCACTTCACACTTCTTGAATGACAAGTTCCATCTTCTCAAGTCAATGAGACCTCTGGCCCCTGCCTTATTTCCTCTCCTGTGTCTGTAAGCATTCAGAATTTCTCCAGATAAAAAGTTCTGGCAATTGCTAGCTCGCATATTTTGTTTTAGGGAAAATATATATATATATATATTTTTTCTTTAATTACATCTTGGCTAGTTGCTGAAGTCTCCATGGTTTTGGTTCTTTCTCCTTTTCTTTCTTTCTTTCTTTCTTTCTTTCTTTCTTTCTTTCTTTCTCTTTCTTTTTCTTTCTTTCTCTTTCTTTTTCTTTCTTTTTTTTTCTTTCTTCCCTTCTTTCTTCTTTCTTTCCTTTTCTTTCTTTTAAAATTCATTGTCTATTTCTGTTACCTGAAGCAAGTGCTGGTGTGGTTGCTGTGTTGAGTTGGAACATTTGAGAGTCAGAGCAATCAAATAAGAGTCCATACTCTCTTCAAGCACTAACTTTTAGATAACGCTAACACTTTTATTAATACACACCTTAAGAGAGTAGATGTCTATGCAACTCTCTACAAAAGATAATAAGACAATAGCTTTTCCTACTGATTCCAATTCTTTAATTCTTACAAAAACATGTCTACTTCAGTGGAACATATCCTGGCTGTACACTGGAAATGCCCAGATTAGTTTTAAAAGCTAATTGTCTCTTGATCCCACCCTTGAAATTAAATAAGAATCTCTGGGACTTAACAGCATTAGTGTTCTTTAAAAACTTCCAAGGTAATTCTAATATATGTGAGAACTGCAGTCTTGCACTAATCTATTTTGAGATATTGTGTGTGTCCATGTGCCTCTACGTAAGAGTGTATATGTGTGTTTGTAAGTCAAGGCTGAAAACAACAACAAAAAAATGTTGTTAGATATGAATGGCATCTTAAACCTACCATGAATTTATAGAAACACAGAAAATAATGAAATCAATTGTGATTGAGTATTTGAAGATACTTTTATTTCAGATTTTTTTTATAAGAACTGATGGGATTTTTCTCTAAGATAAATTGAAGGAAAGGAAATATATATCAGGGAATAGTATGATCAAATGCAATAGTGTCAAAATCCAGAGAGCACACTCAGGAAATATAGTATCTGGGTTTTAAAAAAAGAAGTGTGTATGTGTTTTGTATTTTGCATTTATGGGTGGCAGAGTAAAGAAAATTAGAAGCAAAGAATGACATGCCTTGTTGGTCCAACTTTAGAGTATATTGCATTTTATTTGATGGGGTTTTACTCTGTATTTTGGTAACAGATATTTATACAAAAATTAAGTCACATAAACATAGCTTAATGTCTTATTATGAGATTTGTTAGTTATGAATGTAGTTTAGGATCCATTTTTCCTATTGATTATACAGCAGTTTTGCAGATTGTCAGAGCTCATGAGAATATACTTAAGTAAATAACAGAAAGTTTGAATGTCAAAGCAAACCATATTTTCGTCTTTGCATATTTATTCAATCATTCGTTTATTAAAATAGTAATTATTGAGTTATTTATGACATTTAGCTAAGAGCTACATAACATGTTATCCTTTAACATGTAATACTTTAGTAAATAATTTGAGAAAATAATATCATGCAGTCTGATTGTTGTCACTAATCTCTATTCAATCATGTTATTATCTCTTAAGACTGATAAGAAAATTTAAATAATGAATAGATAAATTTAGAAAGTGAGTTGAATTTATTTTCAATAAATACAAAACATGCTAGTGTATTGTGGTGAGAATTTTTTTTCAACTTGAACTATGCTTGCCTTGACTGTGTTAATTTGTGATCTATTCTTCAACAGAAAATTGCGATGAAATAAACAGTGAAATTTATTGACATATATTTGTTACCAACATAAATTATACTTGTAACATGCAAAGAGGTTATGTATTTTCTCAGACAGACTGCAAAAGAATTAATCTAAATACCCAAAGATAAAATTTTACCCAGAGCAAAAATTTAAAAGTGAACGTATCAGGTAATTTGGTTTGATTGTGATAATTTTGAGTGGCTAAATAGCACATATAATGGAATTCTCTGTTAAATATTGAGGGTGGGGACAATTCTGGGTATACTTTATAAAACTAAGAGAAGAGGGTGGCAAGGAAACACACTGTCTGATGTAAAAAAGTCTGCAAGAGATAACAAAGTTAGGTAAGTAGAATAATTTAAGGTAACCAAAAATATCCACTGTTTTATAAAATAGAAAATTGGAATTTTAAATATGGCCCAATCAGGCCATCAGGGACACTTATAGAAAGGACTCTATGGTGACAGGTTAAAGCAGGAACTACACAGCCGAACCTATGAGGGAAGAGTCAATAAGAGGATAATTAGATAGCTTTATCACTAGGTGGCTTTTTTTTTTTTTTTTAAGATTATTTAAGCACATAATGGAACTTCAGTTTATATGTAGTAGACTTAAGTTATTCTCTTCTCTCTTTTTTTTTTCTCCTAAGTATTCTTATTTTACTTTTCTAACCTAAGCTAATGGTGGACTTAAGAGATAAAATCTCAAATGCCTCTTTGTCACAGACGAAAGGCTGTGGAACTATGGAAAATATTGAATTCATAAAGAAAATTAAGAAATACATGTCAGAAAACTTTTTATTCTACTTAGTATGTTGATTGCTAAGTTGTCTGCAGGTAATTAACAATCCTAAAATTCATGTTCAGTACTCCTAAACCTAAATGTGTAGTTCACCTAAACAACATTATGGATCAATATGATTTCACCCCAAAAAGTAGATGAAAATTTTAAAAAATTAATAAAAACCATATATACATAGTATGTGTCCAGTGTATGTATGAATGTGTATATATATATATATATATATATATATATATATATATATATATATACTGGTTTTAAAAAATCTATTTTATTATTATTTTTTCTGAAGGTATTTATAACCTTTTATGGATACAAAAAAATGAAAGTAAAATATCTCAATTTATAGTTCATTTGCCTAGGTGATCACACAGACAAATAGATGATTAATATTTAAATTTCAGTAGTCTGATTTTTTAAATAATTTTGGTTTATTTTAGTTTATTTATGTAGAAGTATTCTCAAAATATAATATTTATTTTTAACATTTTCTCTTCCAGGCTCAACTTATTGTTATTTGAGCAAACATTTGAGTAATACCTCTTACATTAAAGATTATGAAAGGGAATTGTTAAGATGGCGGATAGTAAGAGGTCTCCATGTTTGCCTTGTCCCTACAAAACAGCTAAATAAATATCAAAACATTCTGAAAACCCAAGAAATTGATATGAAGATTGATAGAACAAACTGCACAACAGAGAGAGAGAAGGGGTCATACTGTGGAAGGTAAGAGGTGTGGAGACATGATTTGGGGAGAAAAGAATCACTGGTGCTGTGGAGGGGAGGGACCCCTGATCATGGAGATAGAAGATAGATAGAGTGCAAGACAGGGCAGTGCACAATGGATTACACTAGAAAAAACACTTCTCCAAAACTACTGACTGGGAAAATGAAAGGGGCTGGTTATTCTGAGCTTTTATAACAAGAGGAGTTCAATGACTGGTTTTAAAAGTCTGCACCATGGCTGGTGTGGAGCTTGGCAGGTGCTGTGATGTTCCTATAGAGAAGGAAAGCAGGGATCCAGAAGCTGACAGCACAATCAGAAGATCCCCAGGTACTCTCTGGGGGGAACATTTCCCCGCTCTGGGAATGCATCTGGGAGAGGTAGCACTGCCTCTCAGGGGACTGAAGAGCTGACTGTGCAATCACATCACCCCTCACTTAACATAGGGATAGAGACACCTGCTGAGGACAACTAACCTGGACACAGGTTTTTTGCAGCATTTCACTCCAAACTACCAAGTTCTGTGCAATTTGTGCAACGGTCCTTCTGGGACAAACCAACACCAGTCCCAGCTCAAGGAGACCCTCCCCTAGAGGACCACTGTGCATTCATGTCATGCTGGGTCTCTAAAGTTTGGAATTTTGAAACTTAGCTAGCCTGCTTAGGATAAAACACAGGTGTGTCAGTCAAATGTTCTGGACACCAACAGGGTGAAAGCAGGTATATGAGGGATGCCTGGGACACATGAAGGGAGATTATTCATATTTCTGTGAGGGTTACTGAGACAACAGAGGGTTTGAACTCCCCTCTTCAGGGATGAGGGAGAGGGCTGTTGTCATTTTTCAACCCATTAGCATGGGTTGATTTCAGTGAGTAGCACAGTGCCCACAGTGGTGACCTAAGCTGTTTACACTAAACCCTGTAGCCCTGCACTTTGCAAATGCTTCTTTACTAGAAGAAGTATACCTGAGAACCAGAGCAGCAGACCCGCCCCCCAGAAGATGAGCACAAACCCCCTGCATGCACTAAGTCTCCTGATGGTAAAACTGCAAAGTTTCATCTCTATTGGATATAGGATCAGATCTCTTTTAACAAGCAGACCAGAGCACACCTACTTAAAAATTGCCACACACTGGCAAGGGTACAAACACCCCAATTCAGGTAAGGAGAAGTCAGAAGACTAACTTCAGGGAAAGAGCAGCCAAAACACAACAGCAGAGTACACCAACCTATCAAAAATACTTCTTGACGTGCCAGACCCTGGACAGCATATGACTTCTTCATAAGACCATTACTCTCAGGAGCAGAAAATTTAACAGGCTTTCATAAAACTGATAAGAAGAAAGACCTAGACATAATGCCAAGACAGATGAATTCATTCCAAAAGAAAGAATAAGAAAAAAGTCATGGCCAGGGATCTAATCAAAACAGATATAAATAATATGCCTGATCCAGAATTTACAACAACAATCATAAGGATACTAACTGGGTTTGATAAAAGCATAGAAGGCACCAGGGAGTCCCTTATTATAGAGATAAAAGGCCTAAAAACAGCTGAAATAAAAAGTGCTATAACCTTAGATGCAAAACTGAATGGATGTAATGAAAACAAAGGTGAAAGAAAAAGAGGAATGAATAATTATATGGAATACTGAAGCTAAAAAGAAGAGGGAAAGAAAAATGTTGGATCACAAATGCTGACTCAGGGAACTCAGCCACTGCATAAAGCACAATAATGTTGGTATCAGAGGAATCTTAGTAGAAGAAGAAAGGGGAAAGGGGCAGAAAGTTAATGTAAGCAAGTTATAGCTGAAAAGTTCCTTATCTTGGGGAAGGAAACAGACATCCAAATCCAGGAGGTACAGACAATTCCCATCAAGATGAACAAAAACAGGCCAATACCAACATACTGTAGTAAAATTTTCAAAATACAGAGATAAGGGAAAACAAAACAAAACAAAACCAACACCTCTAAAAGCAGCAAGGGAAAAGAAAGCCTTAGTTTATAAGGGAAGACAAATAGCATTAGCAGCAGACCTATCTTCAGAAACTTGGCAGGCTAGAAGAGAATAGCATGATATATCAATGTGCTGAATGAGAAAAATATTCAGACAAGAATACTTTATCTAACAAGGCTGTCATTCAGAATAGAAGGAGAGATAAAGAGTTCTTGGACAAAGAAAAACTAAGGAGTTTGTGATTACTAAACCAAGCCTGAAAGAAATATTATAGGGAACTCTTTGAGTGAGGAGGACCAAACACAGCAAAGACTAAAAAGGAACAGAGAAAATCTCCAGAAACAACTTTACAGGTAATACAATGGCACTAAGTTCATATCTATCAATAATCACTCCGAATGTAAATAGACTAAAAGACTCATTTTAGATTTAAAGACACCTGCAGATTGAATGTGAGAGGATAGAGAACCATTTATCATTCTGATGGATGTCAAAGAAAGCCAGAGGAGTCATACTTGTATCAGACATACTATATTTTAAACCAAACACTGTAACAAGAGATGATGAAGGGCACTATATCATAATAAAGGGGGCTATCCAACAAGAAGATCTAATAATTGTAAGTGTTTATGCTTCCAAGTTGAGAGCACCCAGATATATATAATAATTAATAATAAACATAAATTCACTGATAGTAATATAATAATAGTAGGGGACTTTAACACCCTACTTACATCAGTGGGTAGATCATCAATGCAGAAAAATCAACAAAGAAACAATGGCTGTGTATGACACACTGTACCAGATGGACTTAATAGATATACTCAGAACATTCCATCCTAAAGCAACAGAAAACACATCACTTTTGAGTGCACATGGGACATTCTCCAAAATAGATCAGATACTGTGTCCAAATCAGGCCTCAACAAATAAAGACTGAGATCATACCATGCACATTTTCTGAACACAATGCTATGAAACTTGAAGTCAACCACAAGAAAAAAATTGGGAAGACCACAAATACATAGAAGTTAGAGAACATCTTACTGAAGAATGGATGGACTAACCAGAAATAAAAGAAGAATAAGCAGACAAAAATACATGGAAACAAATGAAAAATGAAAACACAATGGCCCAAAACCTTTGGGATGCAGTAAAAGTGGACATAGGGGAAAGTATATAGCTATGCAGAAGCACCTACAGAATCAAGAAAAAACCCAAATACACAACTTAACTTTATACATAAAGAATCTAGAAAAAGAAACAAATGAAGTCTAAATCCAGCAGAAAGGAAATAATAAAGATTAGAGCAAAATTAATGATATGGAAACAAGCAGAAACTACAACAGATCAGTGAACTAGGACCTGGTTCTCTGAAAGAATTAAATTGATAAAACTCCAGTCAAACTTTTCAAAAAGAAGACAGAAAGAACAGAAATTAAAAAAAAAAAATCACAAGTGAGAGAGGAGAGACCACAAGAAACACCACAGAAATACAAACAATTATAACAGAATATTAGGAAAAATTATATGTCAATAAATTGGGCAAGCTGGAAGAAATGGATAAAATGCGTAGAAACATGTAAAGTAACAAAATTAAAACAAGAAGATATATAAAAATTGAACAAACTGATGATAGCCCGAAAAGAAATTGAATCTGTAATCAAAAACCTCCCCAAAAACAAGAGTCTAGGGCCAGAAGGCTTCCCAGGGGGAATTCTACCAAACATTTAATGAAGAGTTAGTACCTATGTTTCTTAAACTGTTCCAAAAAAATAGAAATGGAAGGAAAATTTCCAAACTCACTCTATGAAGCCAGCATTACCTTAATTTGAAAACTGGACAAAGATCCCACTGAAAAGAAGAATTACAGGTCAATGTCCCTGATGAACATGGATGCAAAAATTCTTAATGAAATATTAGCAAATTGAACCCAACAGTACATTAAAGGAATCATGCACAGCAATTAAGTGACATTTATTCCTGGGCTGTGAGAATGACTCAATATTCACAAATTAATCAAAGGGAAAATCCACAATAATAAAAGACGGAATAAGAACCAGGGAGACAAACCATAAATGACTCTTAATCTCACAAAACAAACTGAGGGTTGCTGGGGGGAGGGGGTTTGGGAGAAGGGGGTGGGATTATGGACATTGGGGAGGGTATGTGCTTTGGTGAGTGCTGTGAAGTGTGTAAACCTGGGGATTCACAGACCTGTACCCCTGGGGATAAAAATATATGTTTATAAAAAATAAAAAATTAAAAAAAAAAAAAGCACCAGGTGATTCTCCCAATAGATGCAGGAAAACAAAAAACAAAAACAACACTTGACAAAGTATAGCATCCATTCTTGATAAAAACTCTTAACAAAGTAGATTTAGGGAGAAGATACCTCAACATGATAAAGGCTATTTGTGAATGATCCAAAGTTAATATAATCCTCAATGAGGAAAAACTGAGAGCTTTTCCTCTATGGTCAGGAACAAAACAAATATGTCCACTCTTATCATTGTTATTTAACATAGTACAGAAAGTAATCAGACAAAAAAAGAAATAAAAGAATCCACATGGGCAAGAAAGAAGTCAAACTTTCTTTATTCACAGATGACATGATAATGTATATAGAAAACTCTGAAGAGCCCACCAAAAAATTGCCAGAACTGATTCACAAATTCAATAAAGTTGCAGGACACAAAATCAATGTACAGAAATCTGTTGTATTTTTATACACCAATAATGAAACTACAGAAAGAGAATCTATCCAATTTATAGTTGCACCAAAAAACATAAGATACCTAAGAATAAACCTGATCAAAGAGGTTAAAAATACTGTACTCTGAAAACTACAAAACCCTTATTAAAGAAATTGAAGATGATACAAAGAAATGGAAAAACATACCATGCTCATGGATGGAAGAACAAACATTGTTCAAATATCTAACTATTCAAACCAATCTACACATTTATGGCAATCCCCATCAAAATACCTCCAGCACGTTTCACAACAAATCCTAATATTGTATAGAATCACAAAAGACCTTGAGTAACCAAAGCAATCCTGAAAAAGAAAAACAAAGCTGGAGGCATCACTATTCTGGTCTCCAAGCTATATTATAAATTCTAGTCATCAAGACAGTATGGTACTGGCACAAAAACAGACACACAGATGAATGGAATAGAATAGAAAACCCAGAAATGGACCCACAAGTATATGGTCAGCTAATATTTGACAAAGAAGGAAAGAATATTCAGTGGGAAAAAAGCAGTCTTTTTAAAAAATGGTGTTGGGAAAACTGGACAGCAATATGCAGAAAAATGAAACTGGACCATTTTCTTACACCATACATAAAATTATAAATTCAAAATGGATGAAAGACCTAAATGTGAGACAAGAAACCATCCAAAGCCTAGAGAGCACAGGGAGCAACCTCTTCTACATCGGCTATAGAACTTCTTACTAGACAGGTCTCCTGAGGCAAGGGAAACAAAAGCAAAATGAACTATTGGGACTTCATCAAAATAAAAAAAAGCTTCTGTACAGTAAAGGAGAAAATCAACAAACTGAAAGGCAGCTTTCAGAATGGGAGAATCTATTTGTAAATGACATATCTGATAAAGGCTTAGTATCCAAAATCTATTAAGAATTGTCAAGCTCAACATCCAAAAAACAAATAATCCCATTGAAACATGAACAGAAAAAAATGAATAGACATTTTTTTTCTGTAGAAAACATGCAGATGACTAACAGACACTTGAAAAGATGGTCAACATTACTCATCATCAGGGAAATACAAATAAAAACTATAATGTAATATCACCTCATTGTTGGAATGGCTCAAATTAACAACACAGGAAACAACAGATATTGGCAAGGATATGGAGAACAGGGAAACTACTTATGCTGTTGGTAGGAATGCAAATGCAAACTGGTGCAGTTTGCTTTCCTGGAAAACAGTATGGAGGTTTCTCAAAAAACTGATAATAGAACTACCTATAACCTTGCAATTGCACTACTAGGTTTTACCCAAAGGATACAAAAATGCTCATTCAAAGGGACACATAGACTGGAATGTTTATAGCAGCATTATCAACAATAGCCAGATTATGGAAAGAACCCATATGTCTATTGATTAATGAACAGATGAAAAGAGGTATAATATGTACACAACACAATATTACTCAGCCATCAAAAAGGATGAGATCTTGCCATTTAATGATGTGGATGGAACTAAAGTATATTACGCTAAGCAAAATAAGTCAGTCATAGAAAGACAAATACCATATGATTTCACTCATATGTGGAATTTAGGAGGTAAAACAGATGAACATAGGGGAAGGGGAACAAAAAGAGAAAGAGGGAAGCAAACCATAAAAGACTCTTAACTATAGAGAACAAACTAAGGGTTGATGGAGGAAGGTGGATGGCGGGGTGGGCTAAATGGGTGATTGGTATCAAGGAGGCCCTTGTTGTGATGAGCACTGAGTGTTGCAATTAAGTAATGAATCACTAGATTCTACTACTCCTGAAACTCATATCACACTATATGTTAACTAACAAGAATTTCAATAAAAACTTGAAACATTAAAAAAAAGGAAACAATAAGAAAGCATGAAGGATTATAAATATGTTTTATGATTTCATTTATAAAAATGTAACCATTTATATTATTATCAAACTAAGACCAGAAAAAAGTCTACCAAATGACATCACTCATAAGTACAAAAAAACCAAAAAATACTAACAAAGAATTCATCACCATATTTCAAGAACATGACCAAAATGGTTCAATGAAGTGATGCAAAGGTATGAAATACTAGGTAAACTAGTTATATACTAACCAAAGGATTAAGTAATTAAATAATTATCTTCAGAGATGTTAAAAATGCATGATACATTTTAGCATCCACTTTTGATTATATACAATGAAATAGAAATAAGAATAGGAGAGCCTGGGATGCTCAGTCAGTTAATCATCTTTCATTTTGTCTCAGGTCATGATCTCAGGGTCGAGACACTGAGCCCCATGTTGGGTGCTGTGCTGGGTGTGGAGCCTGCTTGGTATTCTCTCTCTCTCTCCCTTTGTCCCCCTCCCTCCTCACTCTCTCTCTCTCTTTCTAAGAAAAAAGAGAGAGAAAGAGAAAAAAAGAAAAAAAAAAGAAAAGAGATAAAAGAAAAGGAAAGGAAAGGAAAGAAATGAGTAGATTGATATTTTGTTAATGTTAAAAACAGAAGTCATAATCATAGTAATTGATGAGGTAAGAAACATTTACTTTATTATCTGGACCAATACAGTGCTCCCCATTTTAATCAATTTTTTTACATGTTATTCAAAAAAAAATATTAAGCATAATACTCCATAGTGTATATGGACCACATCTTCCTTATCCATCCATCCACTGAAGGGCATCTTGGTTATTTCCACAGTTTGGCGACTGTGGCCATTGCTGCTATAAATATTGGGGTACAGATGGCCCTTCTTCTCACTAAATCTGTATCTATAGGGTAAATACTCAGTAGTGAAATTGCAGGGTCATAGGGAAGCTCTATTTTTAATTTCTTGAGGAATCTCCACACTCTTCTCCAAAGTGACTGCACCAACTTGCATTCCCACCAACAGTATAAGAGGGTTCCCCTTTCTCCACATCCTTTCCAAAACACATTGTTTCCTGTCTTGTTAATTTTGGCCATTCTAACTGGTGTAAGGTGATATCTCTATGTGGTTTTAATTTGAATCTCCCTGATGGCTAGTGATGATGAACATTTTTTTCATGTGTCTTTGAAGCCATTAGTATGTCTTCATTGGAGAAGTATCTGTTCATGTCTTCTGCCCATTTTTTGACATGATTACCTGTTTTGTGTGTGTTTAGTTTGAGGAGTTCTTTATAGATCCTGGATATCAACCTTTTGTTTGTACTGTCATTTGCAAATATCTTCTCCCATTCCATGGGTTGCCTCTACGGAGTACTATACCTCCATCAGAAAGGATGAATACCCAACTTTTGTAGCAACATGGACGGGACTGGAAGAGATTATGCTGAGTGAAATAAGTCAAGCAGAGAGAGTCAATTATCATATGGTTTCACTTATTTGTGGAGCATAACAAATAACATAGAGGACATAAGGAGATGGAGAGAAGAAGGGAGTTGAGGGAAATTGGAAGGGGAGATGAACCATGAGAGATTATAGACTCTGAAAAACAATCTGAGGGTTTTGAAGGGGTGGGGGGTGGGAAGCTGGGGGATCTAGGTGGTGGGTATTATGGAGGGCACATATGGCATGGAGCACTGGGTGTGTGCATAAACAATGAATTATTTTATGCTGAAAAGAAATTAATAAAAAAATACTAGGCAAAAAAAACTACTTATAAGAAAAAATATGAAAAATAGGAATAGGAAGGACATATTATATTTTACATACCATGTAATTCTTTCCCTGGGAGGGCCAAAAGAATCAATTGAAAATTTTTGAAAACAGTAAGAGAATTCAGGAAGATAGGTGAGTTTCAAAAATCAATGACTTACCCACATATGATCAGTAACCAATATGAAAATAAAATGGAATAGTTTACATCTAGTAATAATATTGGACAGAATAAGATAGATCTATCCCTTCACCAAGAACAAAAATTAAGGATTGGAGGGGCAAGAAAAGGAGGTATATGTTTGAAGGCAGCAGAGTATTAACAACATAATGAATTATGGACCTAGGTTCAGGGGAAGAAAATTCAGTGAGCTTAGCTGAACATCTGGGGCTGTTTGGGAGGCTTATTTTTTTTAAGCAGTAGTGAAATGTTGGACTTCTTCTGATAACCTTTTTAAAAGCATAAAATAAAATATAGAATATTAAAGGAAATATATCTCAATATAATATGCTTTCAAATTATATTTTAATGATGATCAATAATAAATATATTTATTAATAAAACAACAGAAGCTATCTTAATTTCAAAGAAGGGATGAACTACATCTAAGTCAGGGACTAGCAGACTGGATAAAAATAAAACAAAGAACAAAACAACTATAAAAAACATACATAAAGGGATGAAAAACTTATACTACAAAACACTAGCAAACAGAGAGATGACACAATATACTGGTAACAGATAAGGTAGATTTAAGATTAGAAATGGATACTGTAGAAAGGAGGGGCATGTTCTGATGATAAAATGGGAGTGCTACTGGGAAGATACAGCAATCTTTAATTTCTAAGCTCCTAGTAGCCCCAAATATGTAAAAAACAAAAATGACAGAATTAAAGGAAAATGAAAATAATAGTGGAACACTATGATAGTGGAAAATTTGTACACACATTTCTCAGTAAATTATATAAAAGTAGCAAGGAAAATAATTTTTTTTAAATGAGCAAAATATTTAAACTGTAACTTCAAAACTGAAGATGTAGAATGACCAATAGACATGTGAAATCACACTTATTAGTGTAAGAATCATTCATCAAAAAGTATAAAATGCTAGAAAAAAAAAGATTAAGTTCTAAAGACTCAACAATCCCAAATTGTAATGAGGATATGAAATACTAGAATTTTTTCAACTGTCTTAAGGTGGTATAAATTGTTGTAACCACATTGGAAAACTATTTTGCAGTATTTACTAAATGTTAAAGTGGAGGTGTCCTATGAGCCAGGATTTCACTTCTAGGTATGAACGGAACAGAAATCTGTACATATGTATACTAAGGGACATATACACACTTTTCCAAGTGTCCTTATGTGTTATAATTGCAAACTGCAGTCAAAATGTACATCAACAACAGAATGCAGAAAGTTGTAAATGTACCACTGCTCTATCTGTAAGAGTGAATTGCGCATATGAAGAAATGTTGCACAAAAGTAGACAAACATAAAACGTGATTAATGCCTGGTTCTATTTATTCAAAAGTCAAAAACAAGAAAAATAATCTACGGTATTAGAAATAAGAATATGGTAATTTGAAGAAAGACAATATAAAAGCTGAACAATTTCTTGTGTTTATTTACATATATCTTTACATGTAAAATGCTTTAAAATAGCATAACCTTTATTTAGCCATTTTAGTTGACAAATTAAATTATTATTTTTAGTGTTTATTTCAAGTCACAGAAGAAAAATTCATTTTTGAGACCTCTTATGGTGACCTTCTACCTTCACTATGTATACACAATTATGAAGTATTCATGATGTAAAGTCCATTTTAGCACTGATGATGACTGTTTTTCCAGTGAGCAATTTAAGAGAGGCCTTTTGAAATGTCGATTTGTGCTGGTGTTGTGGGCTACAGCATTATTCTTGACTAAATACCGGCTATGAGCTACAGGCTCTTCTGCCTTCATTGATTATCTAGCATCCTTGAACAAAGACTAATGATCAAACAAGATGGGCAAAATGGACAAACACGGAAAAAACTAGTTAAAGGAAAAGTCTACATCTCTTATGTCAGAATTACTCTCCCAATGTAGTTCCGGACAATGTCTATGAAGCCTGTGTAAGTGTACTTGTCAGCATGTGCTGATTCAGTTGTGTCCCTGATTACAAGAATAAAAGCATGCAGTTGAGAAAGGTTATGCCCTAGAGATTTCTCTAAAAGATTGTCTATTCCTTGCCCTAGTTTTGAGACTTGAAACTTCAGTAACTTGAAACTTCAGTAACAGCAAATGTACAAAAATAAAATTTTGGAACAGGTAAAATATGCCATATATGTATTGTGATATTGTTAAATTCAATTCACTTTATCAGTGGTAGTAAGTAAATTTCATCGTAATATGATCCATGAAGAAATAGTTTGTAAACAAGTACAAGGACTGTGTAAGACATTTTATCTACAGTGTCATCTCAGTGTAGAAGTTGTCTAGGATCAAATGCTTAGCATGGTTTTGCGTGAAATACCATGTTTAACCATCCTTCTTTTTGCTATTTTACTATATAACCTCTCATAAGATCCTAAAAATGCCATCTGTTATTACTTTGAAGCAATGAGTTTCTACTGTCCCCCCGCCCTTAGGAATGCAGGTTTCAAAATATTTACCTTTCACATTCATTGATATTCTCATTTGTCTGTTGAACAACTATTTAATGGATTCCCAACATGGACTAGAGAAAGCTAGTACTTCATTCAAGTGATATTTTTATAATAAACATTATATTGTTATTCATAGATATTGGTTAGAATTATTGCTTAGATATACTAATTATAGTTATTAATATACAATATTTTGATATAAATACCAGCTAGTTCATTCTTTAAGTGTCTAGAGATCACAAAATAGCTAAAACATAATACTGACATTTTCTTTTATATGCATATGTTTGTGTATATCTGTATATAAAATATATGTATGTACAGCAATTGACTTTTAAGTAAGTTTTAGTAGCACCATAACATTTTGTAGGGCTACTTGAAGCAATCTAACTTTATAATACTTGATAGCAATATCTGGAATTCAAGGAATATAGATTGATTTTGACTATTTAAAAAGCCTTTAATTCCTGCCTGAGAAACCAGGAATTGATTGTAATTCACTAAAAATTACTATAAATTCTTAATTTAATGAAATGATGAAATCAGCAGTATTTTATAGACACACAGAGATAAAGGATTTAGTGCTAATGCAAGGAAAGGCAGAAGAGATTTAGAATTCTTGTGATATAGATTCAAATTATGTAAGTAGTTTGAGTGTCCCCAAAGCATAATAAAGTAAAAGAGAAAAAGACAGTAGTCTAAATCTATATTAAATACATATCTAGAGAAAAGTAAATCCTTTATTTTATAATCCTCATTTTTCAAAAGAGCATAATGCACAACACCAGATAGATTTTTCTCCCTCTGCTTGTTAGTGAGATGTGTTTTCTTACTTTCTCCAAGGATTAAATAAAATATACAGTATCCAGGAAAAGGAAGTAGATGAGTCATTTATGCTTTAGAAGTAATTTTCCTTATTTTGTAACTATTGTTGATCACTATATCAAGTTGGAGTTAATATTTTTCCTAACATATATAAATGTTTTATTATTCAGAAGTAATTACAGTTTTGTGGATAATTGTATTCTAGTGTTTAGAGTACTAATATAGACTTTTATCCTTTATTCATGCTTAATATTGTATTTTTAACCTAACAAAAATACTACATTCACTTCTAGATTATGTTATGTTTACCCCCACTTACTAGCTGTTTGTGTTTAAGAATTTTATTTTTGCTATGTATTGTTAAAACACATAAGTTCTTGAGCCTAGTTGCCTGGATTCAAAATCTGGTTCTCCCATCTATTATCTGGGCAACCCCTGACAAGTTTCTTAAACTCTCTGTGCCTTGGTCCTGTTATCTTTAACCCAGATATAATGCTCATACCAATTTAATGGAATCAATATGAAAATTAAAAGAAAAAAATATGCCTAAAGACACTTAGAACAGTGGCAAGCATATTAAATAGACCTAATAAATGTTAGGTTTTTTTAAAAATTTACCTTCTCTAAAGTCACTTTTTTTGTTTGACCCTTTAATTTGGTAAAAAAGTTGTCAAAATTTAAAAAGTTTTATTTTGTGATTAGTTTTACAGCAATAGTTTTCTCATGGGAAATTTCTCATAAGTGAAAGTAAGATGCAAAAGAATTTTTCATATTTTTTTGTATCTTCTCAAATTTGTAAGGGTCCATTATTTGAACAGGGTACAAATATTAATCCACCACTTAGGGATTATCTGGGATATTTTTGCATTTGAGGATTTACAGCATGATTTGCTTTTGGATTATACTACATTTGACATCAAGCCTACATTAAATGTTTTCCCACTGAATTAAGAAAATATATGAAATATTATAATCTCAAGTTAATGATGGTAAGATTTTTTTTTTAACAGGAGTGTTTAATAGACACTTTACTCAATTAAAGCACTGAGAAAAGAAAGCAATAGATCACTTTAAAAAAATATTTACGTTTTTATACTCAATCTCCCAATTAAAAACCATTCACTTGAGCTTTTATTCCTTCCAGTAAAATATAATTACAATTTTTTTGGTGAAAATAGAATGCTTTAATACTAGTTCTCCAAAAAAGAGTAGGTAACAGAGAAAAGAACTCCATGGTGAAAAGCTTTAAGATGCTTTTTTTTTAGTAATTCAATGAGCTATACATTATTCTAGGATGAATATTTTAATTTCAACTTTTCACATAAGACATACATTATTGTCAAAATATTATTTACTTATTGAAATTTCAATATGTTTCATTAGAAAAATTATACTCATAAATTTAACTTCATACTTAGACATTTAAATTATCTAATCACTTTTTAATATCTGATATTATGAAGATGATAAAAAATACATAATATAATAGTAAAGACAAAATAATATACTTTTCTCATTGCTTTGATCATTTTAGGAAGATAAATCAAAGTTTACCAGTTAGAGGAGATAACCAGCTACTAAATTTTCAACAAAGGTATTCAATAACTTATTTCAGTGATCTGCCACTGCATAAAATATAATATTGTTTTTTCTATAAGTTATGAATGTGGTTTATTTTTTTTTTAAAGAAAAGCCCCTAAATTCTATAACTTCAAGTTCTGCAGAAATTTTTATTTTGTTTATAACCATCATTGCCAAGCTACTCAATATATAAATAGATTTTATTCCTTATGGAGCATTTCTTCACTTTCTTTTTGATTGACAGATACAAACAGAAGATCGAATAAATTTGATTTCTATACCAGTAAGTGGTCATATACACCTCATTTTGTGAGACACATCTGCAGAAGTTCACTTTAAAATTTGTAGGAAACGTTTATTGCAAACAAACCCCACAGTGCCTGTGACAATTGAAAAACAAGACAAACACAGCAAATCAATTTTCTGAAAGTGGAGAATATGTTAATTTCTCCTCAATCATGTTTGACTACTGTCAAATTAAAATCCTAGAGGTATTATTTTGGCCTATAATCTTGTAGCTATATCCAGTCAATGCTCTGCTTTACACTCTTTGTTTATTTTATACTGATTTTACCATTTCGTCTAAAAGAGCTTTGTCTTAAGATCTTAATTTTGCATTAAATGTTAAAGATGTTTCCAGGTGAATCCTCACGTATACACACATATAATGCATGTTGAATATTTTAAAAATAAAACAAATTATATATATGATATATATCATTTCATGTAATATGTGTATCATACAGTTGTGACTCTTGTGAATGAGCAATTTTTTTAAACATAGAAAGATTAAAATTTTACTTCTCCATACTTATTATTGCATAGTTAAAATTTCAACTCTCTCTAAGTAGAATATGCATGTATCACTATATTGATAAAGGAAAAAAGTAACTTGTATCTTATAGAAAAACTCCACCAGAGATTCTTATATAGTTCTTTGTTACCTAGGTAAATACTGCATCATGTTTTACCTTATTAAGTACCTCTTAGCCATGAGAAGGTATATATGGGTGGTGGACAGTGGCTAAAGCTTATAACTGATTGTAGTAAAGACCATTGGTAGTTTTTAATCTATTTTTTTTTTATTTGAGTATGGTTGACACACAATGTTACATTAGTTACAGGTATACAACTTAGTGATTTGACAAGTTTATACATTATGCTCTCTTCACCACAAGTGTAGCTACATCACTACTATAATCTTATTGACTGTATTCCTTATGCTGTGCCTTTTATTCCCCTGACTTATTCATTCCATAACTAGAAGTCTGTATGTCCCTCTCCCCTTTATCCATTTTGCCCGCTGTCTACCTACCTCCCCTTTGGCAATGATTAGTTTGTTATCTTTATTTATAGTACTGAATCTGCTTTTTATTTGTTTATTAATTTTTTTTAGAATCAACATGTTTGTATTCATAGTATTTGTCTTTCTCAATCTGACTTATTTCTCTTAGTGTTATACCTTTTAAGTCCATCCATGATGCCTCAAATGACACAATCTCATTCCTTTTCATGGCTGTGTAATATTTCATGACCATGTATGTGTGTGTGTGTGTGTGTCTGCATGTGTACGCATTTTTTAATCCTTTATCTACTGATAGACATTCATGTTGCTTCCCTATCTTGGCTATTGTAAATAATGCTGCAATAAATGCACAGGTGCTTATATCTTTCCATATTAGTGTTTTTGTTTCCTTTGGATAATTCTAACACTCAGTATTAGAATTATTGGATTATATGGTATTTCTATTCTTAATTTATGGAGGAAGCTCCATATCATCTTCCATCAATTTACATTTCAAGCAACAGTGCACAAATGTTCCTTTTTCTCCATATCCTAAGACTTCATATTTCTTGTCATTTTGATTTTAGACATTCTAACTGTTATAAGGAGGTATCTGATTGTGGTTTTTTTTTTTTAATTTTTTATTTTATAAATCTTGCCATTTGCGACAACATGGATGGAACTAGAGCGTATAATGCTGATTGTGGTTTTTATTTGCATTTCCCTGGTGATTAGTGAGGTTGAGCATCTTTTCATGTGTCTTTTGGCCATCTAGATCTCTTCTTTGGAAAAATGTCTATTCAGGTCCTCTGAATAGACATTTTTTTTATCAGATTGTTTGGGGTTTTTTGGTGCTAGCTGTTTAAGTTTTTTTTTTTTTTTTTAATGTTTTGGATAGTAACCCCTTACTGGATATATCATTTGCAAATATCTTCTCCCAATAAGTAGGTTGTCTTTTCATTTTGTTGACAGTTTCTACTGGTGGTTTTGACTAAAAAATATTCAGTGAAGAATTATTTTCTTAGAAAGAATTAAGTTTACACTGATAATTGGTGGTATTTTATTCTAGTTAAATATATCCTTTCCCTTTATTTTATTAAAGAAGACACACCTGATAACTGCCCATTTAAGTAAAATTCTTACTCTTAGTCTATCCCAACCCCTGACATTTGTGTTTATCTTGCTGACTGTTCATGTGCTATAAATGTTGGTCTTTAGTACAAAGCCATCCATGATCCTAGTGGATTTTCCAGCTTTCTGATTTTTAGTTTCAAAAGATTCAACATTGACATCCACTAAATTTGCCCTTCATCAAGTAACATGGAGACTTATGTGTCAGTATTTGCTTATTTATGAATCTAGGGCAAATAAGAATTTTAGTACCAAGGTTCAAGGAAAAATAATTGATGACTAAAAAGATGTAAATATTTTATATGTAACTAATGCAAAAAATAATAGATGGGGGTGGCTCAGTGGGTTAAGCCTCTGCCTTTGGCTCAGGTTATGGTCTCAGGGTCCTGGGATTGAGCCCCATGTTGGGTTCTCTGCTCGGTGGGGAGCCTGCTTCCCCCTCTCCCTCTGCCTGTCTCTGCCTACTTGCCTCTCTCTCTCAAATAAATAAATACAATCTTTAAAAAAAAATAGATTTCTTGAAACAATAGGAGTTTTTGTAAAAATAATACTTTTGTCTTCCCATATTTTTAAATTGTATTTTCAGAGCATAGTGATTAATATTTGGGTTCTAGAACTGCAAGTGCCTGAGTTTAAATTCTACTTCTGCTTCCTTGGATTGTTACTCCTTTGGGCAAGTTACTTAAGCTGTATGTGCCTCAGATATCAGCTATTAGAGGGTAATTCATGGGGAAGAGTGTCTGACAAATAAAGCATTTAGACATTTGTGTCATTGGCATATAAAGCTAAAGGCTTAACTGTTAATATATATAATAATGCATATATTAGTGAAAAAATAGTTTTCTCTTTAGCAAGACTCAGAATCTCAGAATGCCTGCATGGAGTATTTCTAAGACCCTCTATTGTAAACCAGCCTTTTCAAAAAAAAAAAAAAAAAAAAGGAGAGAGATTATTCTATGCTTTTTTTTTTAATTATTCTATGCTTTTTAAATTAATAGCCAATTAAAGAAGTGTTAAATCAAAATAATGAGAAACAAAAATTAAAAAATGCAATAGGATGAATTAGATTTTTAAAAAGTTGCCTATAGCAAACAGCAAAAAGGAAGAAACAATGCAAAGACAGTCCTAATTGGTATTATAAGGCAAAGGAAACAATGTAGAAACTGAGCTACAAAAGAAAGGAATAAACCAAGTTTATATTTTTGTTTCCTGTCATTATGAATTTGACTGGATTATATGACTTTTGATAAACTTAACAAGTAATATGCTTGCATATATTTAAGACTTATGCCCTCCTAAAACTCTGGGGCACCTCTAGAGTTCTATTTTATAAAAGATTATTTTAATGATGATGCTTTACCTATACATTATTTTAATCTGACATATACAACATAAAAATAATGAATATCTTCAAATGGGTGTTTTAGAAAATAAACAACAGGATTTCAGTACCACTTTTGTCACAATACAATGAACTTCATTAGTGGAATATGTTGAGAAGTTTAGTTGGTAAGAAATCTTCAATATGTCTATGAATTGACCGTTTGCTCCAAGTTCATGACATTATCCTAATATTATATTGATAGGATTCTTTTGTTACTGTCAGTGCCAGAAGTTTGAAGAGCTGATTAACTGGTCTACATTTTCTTCTTAGAGTTTCTTCTCATTGCCAAGATCATTAGGTGGTTGGAATTACCTTAATATTCCTACAATCTTCTACCTTCCCCCACTCTGTCACTGTATTATTTTTACCAATGCCCTGATGGAATAAATGTATTTATAACTGCAATACAATAACACATTTCAAGCATTTTGTCTTCATTAATACCTCACCTGACTACATTAAAAAAAACCTGGAGAATGGATTCTTGGATAGAATTATATTACCACTTTTTTAATAGTAATGTATATACTAGCCTATTCTCAAAACTGACATTACTGATGAGTCTAGAGTATTTTTTTTTCATTTTTTTAAAATTCCTGGCTACCCTTCAGTAACAAAGTTATAAAAGCACCTCTCTGTGCATGTTATGTGTCTACTAATTAATAAATAAATGATAGGATGAAGAAATAATTCATTTATGAATAAGTATTTGCACAGCACCTATCATACTTGCATTGATTGCTTTAGGCCCTGTGGATATAGTGGTGCATAAGACCAAGAAGGATATACTTACATAGAACTTGTGGTCTGTGGTTTTCTTTCTCACCCCAAACCCCATGTACTCTGTACTTCTGAATATCCTTGTTCTCATAAAGTTCATTTCCCATTGAGTTGTCCTGGTTTAACCACAGAAACACATACTCATTCACTTAGACATACTGAGGCAAATGTTCAGTTATATTGCTAGAAATTTGTCATTTTTTAATTTGTTTTGAGTTAATTGCTCAGATAAGATAGCTGAAGGAAAAAAATAGACAAAAAATTTATCTCAACCTAAAATGTAAGTGCCACTTCATATTTGTTGGGGGGGGGGCTGTAATTCAAAGATAGGTAAGTTTCAGTCAATTTTATTTTCATACTCTGGCTGCTAATACTTCTACTGTATTATTTCACTAATATTTACAAAAGATTGAACTTTCTCATTGCATAAGCAGTTTGGGTTTTAAAGTAAAGATGATATACATGAAACATTTGAAAAAAAATCACACTCTTTTGCTTCAGTTACTTTAAATGTCAAAAGCTCTGCTTAGATAGGCAATACCTGTCTCCTTAATCAGGACAGAACTTGACAGTAGAATAAAAGTTTTAATGTTGATCTGTTGGCAGGAGGTTGGGTGTGGCACTATTTGAAATAAAACTTCAGTTTCAATTATTCAAGTTTTGAGTTTAAACTGAAAGATACATAGAAACAGGAATGTGATTTTAAAATGAGAAATGTGGTCTATGAGCATAATTTTAGCATATTCCCATCTCTAATAATTATTTAAACTCATAAACCAAGACTAAAATATCATGGGCCCCAGGTTCAGAGTCTAACATCTAAAAAGGAAAAAGAAAAAAAAAGTAAATAAATTGACATAGGTAAGCATTGTGTAGACTTCAAAGCAAATTTACATTACAAACTTTCAGAATTCTAGGATTCTGAAGCTTTTTGACATAAGATTCTTCCATTAGAGTATGAAAAAGTATGTGGACACAGCTTTAGTGAAAGTCAAGTTTTACACACACAAGATTTAAAAATGAATGCATCGTTGTTAACTGTGAATGGTCATAATAATTGAAATAATTGCTGAAAGTGACTGGAAAGCTTTTAATCTAGATCAGTTCTTTGGAAAATAGAATGAAAGTAGGAATGAAGACTGAGAATACTTTGAGCCCACTGAATTAGCTAAGATACTAGTTGTCCATAATTGTGTGTTATAAGTTGAACTAGGTGTTTTTACTATTATTACTATTTCCTTTTTTTTTTTTTTTTTTTTAAACTAAGTGTCAGGAGTCACACATCATCAGCTGTCCTAATTTCAGAGCCTCACATCCTTGGCATGAAAGGGCTTTCAGATACTCAGGTGTGCTTGTAGATGGTGAGACTTGAAGTGATGTGAAGAATGGTTGGTATGGGGTGGAATAAACATTTACCTGTGAGTTTCACATAAATTTTGCCCTGAAATCTTTATATATTCATAAGAAGGTCAAAGTTTAGAAAACATACTATGTTTTATATACATATACTAAACATAATATAATAATTTAGTAGGTGTCTCTTTTTTTTCTTTCTTTCTTTTCTTTTCTTTTCTTTTTTTTTTTTTTTCTTGGAAGGGCTTGAACTTGAATTCATTTTGGAAGCATACCTTGTTTCAGGAAAACAAAACAATATTTGTACAGTATTTCAAAATCCTTTTGCCCTACTATTTACTACCATTTAGTTAAGTGAGTGGTGACCAGTTTCATATAAACGTTGCCTAGTTTTGTGCAAGTAAAATTGTACAGTGCTTTACTTAGACCAAGCCCTTTCCCTTCAGGACTGTTTCATGCAAGAAAGGCATGCCAAGGGACTCCACCTTACACACATGTATGCATTCGCAGCCAAAACACAAGAGCATTTAATCCCTGTGGAGATGTTAACACCCTTGATGAGTGGATGATGGGGACTGATGGGTAACTTCTTTCCTCCTTTCTTCCCTGTGTTGACAGTTGTGAAATACTTTTCATGAAACTGCTTGTAGAGACTCAGACAGGATGGAAAACTATTCACCCACAGGAATGCAAATTATGTATCACCTCTTTGTACTTTCTCTCCACATCTGTTTACTTCCCATGCCCTATCTGATTGTTTGGTAACTATTAGCCACATGTTTCTATTAAGCATTTAAAACATGTGATCCTGAACTGAAAAGTGCTCTGAGTGTAAAATTGCACTCCAATATTGGTAAAGCTACTTAAAGTGTTTTTGCTTTTTTTTTAATCCACCTTTCTTATAGGTTTGAGCTTTTTCCAACAGAAGTGTGGGAAAGTTTTTTCTAAATGCAAAAGAAAATCAAAATAAGGAAAACTAAAACAGATTGCATACTTTACATAAGAAATCAGGTTTTATCATTTGCTTTTTTACCATAAAATTCTATATTGATATGTTTACAATAAAGCAAGAGAAGGAAACTATGACATTTAAATTTTTGAATTTCATTTCTTGAATGTATTTGGTAAGCGAAGAGTTAGTTAATTAATATTAAATTGATTTTCATAATTTTTAAAACTGAGAGTTGCCTTTTCTAGACATATACCCACTAAAACAAAAAAAGTTACTCATTTTGTAATTAAACTTCCTCATTTTTAGCATTTATATTTCAAATAGTCAATATTTTATATAGAATAAATGCTGGCATTTCCTAATTGATAATTCCATCATTTCTGCATATATTAGGCAGCATTCTTATACAAGGAAGCGTTTTTTGATATTTGAGCATGCATAATTTCAATGTTAATGAAACTTTTCACTTATTAAGTTGTTAGAAATATATTAAGATACAAAACTATCATTTTAAAATGTCAGAAGAAATTTTTTAAGGTAACATAGAAAATGATAATAATTACTTTGAAATGTTTCTTAATTTCTTTCTATTAAATATACCATTCTTAAGTTTATTTGTTAGATTTGACAAATAGGAAATTTAAGTTTAATTATATTCAATTATCTTTTTTCTTCGTTATTTCTTATTATTTTGATTTTTTTTAAATAAATTCCAAAAATCCATTCATGTATTTCACATGTGATATGTAAAGTATGCAACGATGTTAACAAATAATTATACATTTAAAAAAAATAAAACATAATTCTATAGAGATAATAAAATATTACTACTATTACTACTAATAGTAATGGCAAAGGACTCTTCCATGTAGAATACTGGTTAATGGATACAGGAATAATGGAATTATGGAATTACACATTCTATGTAGAAAATAGAATGAAAAAAATTTCCTGTCTTCTTAGTTCCTGTTCTTCATTACCAACTCAACTACTCCTCCATACATAACTTTTCTTAACCATTATTTTTTAATATTTCTCATGAGTTTATGTTTTATAAGCAAATTTGAAAATCCCAAAAAGTATAATATCCAATTGTATATGTGAGATATCTTCTCACTAGAAGTCTGAGAACTTTTTCCAACAAAACAATATTTTGTTAAATGAAAGTACCATAATAATTTAAAAATTGATAATTAAGTTGATTTCCAATATTTTGACATTATAATAGTTTCAAAAGGTAATATTTGTATCATATTTCCTTTAAGTTTATGTATATCTATAAGATGAACTCCTTTATGTAAAATATCAGAGTTAAGTGTATGGATATTTTTAAATTTTGATGTATTCTAAATTGTCTTAACAGAAGGATATTATTATTTACACCCTAATCCACCATACATGAGAATATCTATTTCTCCACACGTTATCAACTGATTGTTTTCAAGCTTCTGGATTTTTGTTAAATTGAAGAGTAGAAATTGTATTATTTTAATATTTATTTTTCTTATTAAGAGTGAAGATAGGCATATTTTCAAAATTTTGAGAGCAAGTGAACTTATTTTGTTTAAAACATTTTTTTAGAGTTGTCCATTTATCTTTTTTTTTTTTATTATTTTATTTATTTGACAAAGAGAGCAAGAGAGCACAAGCAGGGGGAGCAGCAGGAGAGGAGAAGCAGGCTTCCTGCCCATCATGGAACCCTATAAGGGACTTGATCCCAGGACCCTGGGATCATGCTAAGGCAGATGCTTAACCATCTGTCCATTTATCCTTAATCCATTTTTCTATCAAAATTATTATTAGAACATATAATATGGAGATCTGCCTATGGTTGTGGATAAAATTGCTAATAATTTTCCCAGTTTGTCAGTCAAATTATGTTTACTTATTTTTTCAATCAGAATTTCAAAATGCTTTCTAGCTATATATATAAATATTTTCTTTTGCTCTTTGGGTTTTGAATCATAGTTAGAAAATTATTTTCATGCTCCAAGTTCATAGATGTTTCTCCTATAGTTTCTTTCAGTACTTTAATGATTAGTATTTCATTTGTATCATTCAAACATTTATAATCAACATTTGTATGATTCAAACATCATTTGTATCATTTCAAACATATGATAAACATTCATTCATTTATCCATGAATGAGGTGACATATACCGATTTTCATTTATTTGTTTGTTTTGCAAAGAGCTACCAATGTTTACAAATAGGATTTATTTAATTTTCCATCTTTTCTCCACTGATTTCACATCCCTCTCTTATTAAATACTTAATTTGTCCTTGGTTTATATCTGCCCTCTTTTTTCTTTTTAATGGTTCAATTTATTCATGAGACATTACTGTTAATACACCAATTTAATATTCATCAAGATAAAAATCTAGGGAATGTATTTCTTCCTTGGACTTCTTCAAGTTTGTAGGTTAGTGATTGTCCCTTCCTTCTTTATTGAGTGCTTCATATATTTTTTTGTTTATTTTTATTACATTCTCTTCTATAGATTTAATGTTTCTGAATTACAATTTTTTTGTTATACAAGTGAGGATTTAATCGAGCTTTATTTGTTTTATTTGTTTACTTAATTGTAAGCATATGATTATTTTTTCTTGCTTCTTGGCAACAGCTTTCTAAGTAAATGCTCTTCATCTGACATAAGATCTGGTGCTTTTTCACATTCATACAATTTCTCATAATAATTTTATTGATTATACATACCCATTTTTTTTTACCCATTTTTTTTTAAACTCATAATTTAATAAGAACATTTTCACAAACTAGTAATTTTCAGGAGGTTTCTGTGTGGAGAGCACAGTGGCCTTGTTACTCTAGGTAGGTTTACATTTTCTGTGTGATTCTTTGGGAAGGCCCCCAATTTTGCTTTTCTGAAGTAAATTTGATGCAAAAGTGCTTTTAGGATCAGCCCTGCCCATTCCAGTTTCTGCATTCATTATTGCAAATGACAAACATGTTTTGCACTAGAAAGCGTGCTCTTGAAAGTATTTCCAGTACTTGTAGGATTTGATGCAGCTGAGCTAGCTCACCTCTCTCCCTACTTCTTTCTTTCAATTCTTTCCTCATGACTTTGAACCAGATCTCATTGTTTTCAGTAACCCTTATGCTTATTGTAAAATCTGAAGGGCTTTGATGTCTTGTTGTTGTTGTTGTTTAATTAAGGTTTCTTTGGTTGTTTCTCATGTTCTTGTTGTTGCTTTTTTGTATTTTCTAGGAGAATAAAGAGAAAGATGCTGAACTATGTCACCATGTTGCTACCAGAAATTTTTAAAATAATTGGAACACATATAGATACTCAAAAAACGGACATATAATCCTTTCCATCTGGTGTGAACGTAAAGATTGAAAAGAATATTCTTCAGAGCATAAAAATATATTATCCTGGATTGTTTAATTTTATAATTATGCAGTTATATAATTTTATAATTATATAGTAATAAATATAATTAACAAAATAGTTGACACCTGGTTTTAAAAATAAAGAACTAGGGGCACCTGGGTGGCTTAGTCAGTTAAGCATCCAACTCTCTGTCTCAGCCTAGGTCTTGCTTTCAAGGTTTTGAGTTCAAACCTCATGTAGGCCTCCATGCCTAGCATAGAACCTACTTAATAAAACTAAAACTAGGGCGCCTGGGTGGCTCAGTGGGTTGGGCCACTGCCTTCGGCTCAGGTCATGATCTCAGGGTCCTGCGATCGAGTCCCGCATCGGGCTCTCTGCTCAGCAGGGAGCCTGCTTCCCTCTCTCTCTCTCTGCCTGCCTCTCTGACTACTTGTGATTTCTCTCTGTCAAATAAATAAATAAAATCTTTAAAAAAATAAAAAAATAAAAAAATAAAACTAAAACTAAAAATAAAGAATCACCACTGAATAATTATAATGGAGGCAATATACGTCACTCAGTTTTCATGCACCATGATTGTAAAATAGTGAAGGAAAATGTGTGATTTAAAATTAAGGAATAAATTATAGTATAGGTCAGTATGAGTGAAACTAAAGATCCATATGATCATTTTTCAGAACTCATGTATTGTTCTTATTTCAAATTAAAATAAATAGGAAAATAATATTTTGTGAGTTTTTTTTTTTTTAATTAAATATATTAGGTCCATCCTTGCTAAACATTAGAAATACTGGTCTTTGGCAAGTTTCACTCTACATTTCATTTCCTACCTCAGCTCTGTGAGCTACTGAATATTATTCATGCAGATGTCAGCAGAGTTGCAGTCATAAGTGGAACTATTTACTTATTTACTTACTCACTTACTTACCTATGCATTTAAATCTTTTGGCGTGGGTAGGAGATGATCCCTGGGCATTCTTGTTCAGTTTGTTTATGTTTTGTTCTATGACACAAAGCATGATTCTTGCACAATGACACTTCAGAATGAAACTTTGGGTGATATAAAAAAGTACCATCAACTACATATAGTGTAGAATACAGTATTTGGCCATATATGTCAACTTGAGTTCTTCTTCTGTGTCCAAATTTGAGTTTTTCTTTTAATTTAGTTAAGTCAAACATCTCATTCCTTTTTTTGTTGTTGTTTTGTTTTCAGGAATTGCAACTAAATTAAAGAGCTGAATGCAGGACAGGAAAACTGAGAACTAGATTTAGATTGTGCTTAGTTTTATGTGTGTACCATAAAGATTATGGAAAAAAATAAATCTATGATTTATAATCACTAAACTTAGTTTAATACATTTGATAGTGTTGTGAAATACTGTGACTACTATGAAAGATCAGTTTACTGAGCAGTGGTCAATTATTAAACCAGAGGCAGCCTTAAGGGTTAATTAGAAACCACTGAAGTAAACAGTATCTTCATTTTTTTTTCCATTGCAGAAGGCAATGGCTGGCCCTCAGAGTGTGATGATATTTGCTCTGGGAAGGATGACATTCTATGATGACGATAACAATGATAATAGTGACAGACAAATCTAAAAGTACTCACTTCAAAAGTAAACAAATTGATAAAATGATAAATATCATACTGGGTCTTGGGGAACAAAGTCAGTTGTGCTCTGACACTGATTTGCTCTGTGTACGTGGGGATGTCTTTCTTTAGACTAGAAAATTAATAACATACCAGGTATAAAAGAGACAAAAAGGTGGTTTAGTTCTTAGAAGTTTTGGGAAATTTAAGATTCACCCTATTCAAGGTGAGCTTCCTGAAACAGGACATTTGCTATTGTACTCTTCAGGGCCTGAGAGAATTTTTATGACGAGAACCTTAGGAAAGCAGGTAAAAAGGCTTTTCTGCATCTCTTCCAGGAGAATCAACTTTTGTTTAAAAGGCTGTATGTTGAGAGTTCCCTGGATGTGGAGAGTTTTAAGAAATTTAAAAACCAATCAAATAAATAAGGGAATTTCTCCTCTTAGATATATGTTTTTTGTGTTGAGGTGCTTGAGACAACCAGTTTGGGAGCTTGGAAACAAGTTCTCAACTTTGTAGCAAGTTGACAAGTATTACAGCAAAGGGGAAGAACACATTCAAATAAATATTTTTTGCATGTAATTTGCAATGCTAGTACTGGGACTTTACGAATTTATAATATGTATCTGAATTTATGCTATTTATCTAAGAAGAGACACGGGACTTACGTACAAAAAACAAATGAAAATCCAGAATAGCCTAAGCTACCTGCCACACTATCAATACCTGAAATCAGGCCTCTGATTTTTTGTTGTTTGCCATTTCATTGTTTTAGACTGTTCAGTAAAAGGAAGTGACAGCATTAGAAGCCAAGTCAAGATGATTATTCATAGCAGTAGAGTGCTTTGTGTATGTATGTGTTACATAGAGTTTGATTTTACTGGAGCACAATTAACATATTAGGAGAAATTTTAAAGGGTTGTGCTTAGAGACAGTGTTGCATGCTATGTCAAACAGAATTCATTTAGTACTCTAGCAACAGGTAGTTAGTGAGTGGGGATATGTTGCAGTGGAGGAACATTTATTCAAAATACCTAATATCATTTAAGAGAATGCAGTCAAAACCCATCCCTTATCCCCCTCTGGAAAGAGACATTCATTATCTTTATTGCCCCAGAATATAAGCAAATCAGCTCAAGGAAAAGAAAGATCTCCCTTCCGACTGCTTGTTTATACAAACATCTTTGAAAAAGTAGTTTGGAGTATATTAGATGTTAATGCCTAAGTGTACAAAAAGATGGGAGACCGAACGAGAATGGTCTTTCAAAACAAGATTCTTCTCTAATCTCTCCTAATCCCTCTTGTCTGGTTTAGATATTTCTCTGTGCATGCTGCTCTCTCCAATAATGAAGAGATTTACCAAATCCCCATGACACTAACAGATAAAATAAAAGAAGCACTGTTAAACTTGAATTTCAGGTGAACAACACTTGTTTTGTTTTGTTTTTTAAGATTAAGTATGTTCCATGCACTATTTGAGATATAATTATCCTAAGAAGTATTCTTTGCCTATCTGAAATTAAAATTTAACTGGGCATTATGTATTTTGTTTGCTAAATCTGACAACCTTACCATGAAGTAAATGAAATATATTCGTTGGTGGCCGTAACTTGAAAAGGTTTCTCTGAGGCCCTGGTAGGGAGTCTAGTCACCTTATATTTGTAATTTTGAATCAGTTTTCTGAAACTTCCAAATTCTTCCACCAATGGAAAACCTGTATATTCCCCTAGTCTAATAGTATACTGTGTATTACCTATAGTAATGACAAGTGTATTTTGTATATTACCTATAGTAATGAGAAAATGTATTCTCTAGTAGATAAGAGAAAGAATCATCTAAGTCTGAATGTCTGAATTGTGCTCAAAACTTTTTTTTTTTTTTAGTGTGTGTGTGTGTGTGTGTGTGTGTGTGTGAGAGAGAGAGAGAGAGAGATTTGGTAAATATTTTTCTTTTCTTTTACAAATTCAGATCTAGTTTTTAAAATCCTACTTCACAAAATTCATGTCAAATAAACACATTGAATTATGATAAAACTCTGAAACATTTTCAGAAACTTTAGAACAGAAATTTCTTGAGAACTTTAGGCCTTTGGGCTTGTTTTCTGAGGGAATAAAGAGGAAGGGTGCCAATTATACCTACCTAGCTTGTATGAATTACTCTAATCCTTCAAGAATCAACTCAAAGTTTACACTTCTAACATCATGTCAAGTCTTTCATCCCTCTTGGTATTATTCTATTTCATATTTCTCATAAAACTTTTACAAGATGCAGAGACACTATTTATTAGAATGATTGATTATCTGTTTTCTTACACTGGAATATAAGCATGAATCTCATCTCCTTGCCCATTGTCTTGTTTCACATAGCACCTGCACTGTGCTAGGCTGTCAAATACTTATTAGAACAATGGACAGATTAAATATATTCATTAGGTATTCTTTTGTGTTAGGCACTATGCTGCAGTCTGGGAATCCAGTGTTAATACAATTACACTCACTAAATTTAAAATTATGGCCAAGGAGATAGTAGGAAGTATGATAATCCATTCAAATAATAAACGCATAGAACTTTGGGATCACAGTGTTTTTAATTTAATTTAATTTAATTTAATTTAATTTATTTGAGAGAGAGAGAGAGCACAAGCAGGGGGAGTGGCAGAGGTAGTGGGGCAGGGAGCAGGAGAGGGAGCAGTAGAGGGGACAGGAGAAGCAGGTTCCCTGCTCAGCAGGGGGTCCATGACCTTAGCCTAAGGCAGACACTTTAACCTACAGAGGCACCGAGGTGCCCTGGATCACAGTGTTTTTGTTTTTTATTTGTTTGTTTGTCTGTTTTTAAATTTTTATTTATTTATTTGACAGAGATCACAAGTAGGCAGAGAGGCAGGCAGAGAGAGAGGAGAAAGCAGGCTCCCTGCTGAGCAGAAAACCCAATGTGGGGCTCGATCCCAGGACCCTGGGATCATGACCTGAACTGAAGGCAGAGGCTTTAACCCACTGAGCCATCCAGGTGCCCCTGGATCACAGTATTTTTAAGTATCAGAAAAGTAAACAAGAAGACCCTTAATTTATATCATTATTATTATTGTTGTTGTTGTTTGTAAGAGAAACTAGGTTTGTCTTGTTACCAACCTGCCCACTTTTGTTCTGTGGAGATTTTTTTCTGTGACCTCGTAATCTATATGTAACAAGCACTTATCTTTAAGAGAACATTCGACTAATTCTACTTTTTAAAATTATTTATTTATTTATTTATGTTCAAGTTGTCCAACACAAAACCTTAATTTGGCCTTCTCCTGTTATCTAGATTTACGAAAATCAAGTTAAATTACTGAAATTTGTGCCTGTCTTTCCACTGTAATTGTTCCCTTGTGATTAAAACCAAATGCCTAGAAATTATACTTCAGAGTACCTATAGCTAGTGACTGAAAACAGCAGTTTCTCTGTGCATGAAAACAAAATCTTACCTCTATAAACAGCACACTTAGCAATGAAGAGAACCTTACTCATAAATACTATATATATGTAGAGAATATGCTAAACAGTCTAACCACAACTAATCTAAAAGATTATCAACAGATCTGTTTTGAAAATTCTAACTATAAATGTATTTCTAGGAAAAGAAACAGTTAAATATAAAATCTTGTAGGTACATTATATGTAACAAGAATTACAAATGCTTCATTTTGGTAGATGATATACCATGACATTTAGTATTTGAAAACTTTTTTGCTACTATTGTTTTTAAGGGAGAAATTCCTGGTAATAGTTTAACATTTTCTTTCCAGACTCTAAAAGAAATAGATACTTCTAGTCAAATTTGAAAGTAAAAACTAATCAGCCATAATTCCATCCCACTAATTCAAAGATAATTTACGACTTCTAGCATTCTGGTAGGTGCTGATAACTTTTAATGGGATTAGAAATGGTGTGTGGGAGCTGATTCAAATTAATTCATGAGAACCATTTTGAAATTTATTTGCAGCTTTCTTTACTTCTCTTCTTACCTTTCTTCCTACCTTCCTGCTTTCCTTCCTACCTTCATTTGTAAAGAAATTCTGCAGTGTTGAGCTATTCCATTTTAAATTTTCTAATTTATTTGACCATTGCTTTCCTATTGATAATATTACAATGAGTGCTTAGTCTAGTAATGCTGACTTTTAGCAGAGGCATAGTACTGTTGTAAAATAAACATAATACTGTCTGGGCCGCTTTCTTCAGGGAAAAATATTGGAGCAGTGTGGTTAAAAATACTTATCTTGTATGCATGATTCTAGCCCTTTAGGAATTCAATGCCATCTAATTTGATAATAAAATTATGCTTATTCTACTATGCCTTAAAAATGTGGCATTCAAATTTAGTTTTCCTTCTTCCCTTACTTTGGCACAATGAGCATGCACTTACAAAATATAATTTAAAAAAAATTTTGTGGCATGATGCTACTTGAATGGACTTGAAACCATCCATTTGTAACTATGTCTTTGCAATTTGTAGTGAGCTGGGCTGTAGTGTGAACTGATAAAAGCAGGGTTTAGTCTCTGTTCCAACTATTTAGCCCCACTGTACTGATAGGATTAATGTCACTGGTAAGAAGAGACTCCAGAGAACTAACTCATTCTCTCCATGTGTAAGAGAGGAAAGAGGAAAGGGCATGTGAGAACTTAATGAGAAGGCAGCCAGTTATCTTTAAGCCATGAAGAGAACCCTTGCCAGAAACTGAATTTTCTGGCACCTTAATCATGGAATTCTAGCTTCCAGAACTAGGAGAAAATAAATTTCTGGTTTTTAACCGTGCAGTATTTTATTACAGTGGTCCAAGGAGACTAATGCAATTTTCTTTGGAAACCTAAGAAGCTGATCAGTTCCACCACCAAAATACTAACTGCCTTCACGATCAGAGGCAGGAAACATGCATTAAAGAAGCAGCTTTACCTCACAGCACTAGATTCTTCCTGCTCCTATGCATATTTTTCAGAGCTCTCATACTAAGAGCATAAGAGTACAACAAGCTAGTGTATCACATAGTGTTCTATGATTACCAAAAACAAACAAACCAACAAACAAAAACAAAAACCTTAATGATTCCCAAGACTTTATATGCTTGAATATATCAAATGTGTTATAAAAGTTTCTGCTTTCAAGGTAAATAGATCTCTATTTTCTTAGGTAGATCGTAAACATGGCAATTCTAGACTCTCCTGATTAATTTTTGTCATGTAACTTGGGCAATAGGTTCAGCTATGTGACCTGCTTTGGTCAATGGGGTTCTAGCAGGCTTGAAAACACTTATGCAATTTGAATTTTTCCTCTTCTGTGATTTTTATCTCTATTAAAAAAGAACCCCCCCCCCCAGTCTATCTCATTTGTTCCAGGAGAAGGAAAAGATGTGAGGAGCAGAGCTAAGTTGTTCATCTCCCCATGTGATTCGAGACGTCAGCCAAACCCAGCTGAGACTAGACTATTCCCACCTTCATCTCTCATGAGGTAAAATAATGAACAATGATTTCTTATATCATTGAAATTAGTGTTGCTTTATTATTATTAATTTTTTATCCTTAATAGCAATACCTAACTAATAAAACATGATAAAAGTAACTATTACTTATTGGGTATTTACTCTGTGCTGAGAAGCATGTCTTAATCCATTAAATCTTTACCCAAGGGAATGAGTTTAGTGTTATATCCTTATCTTAAAGATGAGAACCATGCTCTCAGATACCCAGCAAAACTGTTGCAGATTTAGGATATGAACACATACTGACTCTACAATCTGGACTCAAATACACTATTTTTTCTATCCTTAGAAACCAGCTGAATTATACATCTTTGCCCCCCAAAATAAGATCCAAGATCTTAAAGATCTATCATTAGTATCTTTGAAGGGATTTTTATTAAAATGACTACATTTTTGATGGAGAGATTTTTCTTAAAAATAGAGTAATTCTATTTCAATTGATGGTTACAGTTCTTGATAGCATTTTGGACTAATATGTTAAACAAACAACTTGAGATCTTCAAGTAAATTTATCTAATATTCATTTATTACTAAATTATTCCCTAAGGGCGTATATAACCTACCATGTTTGTAAGATTGATATTAATTAAAGATAAGATTCTGTACTTTGCAAAGGTAAACTAGTGTTAGGATAATACTAACACTATACTATTTCTAACTTCATTGACTTATGATATGTTTGCGATTTCTTTGAGGGCTAGTCATAGTCTACCTGGATGATGGTTAAATTATTCCTGTGTTTATTTATTATTTTTTAAGATTTTATTTATTTATTTGACAGACATAGAGCACAAGTAGGCAGAGAGGCAGGCAGAGAGAGAGGAGGAATCAGGCTCCCCGCTGAGCAGAGAGCCCGATGCGGGGTTCGATCCCAGGACCCTGGGATCATGACCTGAGCCGAAGGCAGAGGCTTTAACCCACTGAGCCACCCAGGCACCCCTATTCTTGTGTTTATAAATAATATATTATCCTCACCTAATGTAACTTAAAAAAGCTCTTACTAATTCTTTCAAGGTACTGGCCAATTTATCTCAACTTATTTTTTTTTTAAAGATTTTTTATTTATTTATTTGACAGAGAGAGAGATCACAAGTAGGCAGAGAGGCAGGCAGAGAGAGAGAGAGGAGGAAGCAGGCTCCCTGCTGAGCAGAAAGCCCAATGCAGGACTCAATCCCAGGACCCTGCATCATGACCTGAGCCGCAGGCAGCGGCTTAACCCACTGAGCCACCCAGGTACCCGATCTCAACTTATTTTTAATCCTTAAGTGTTTTGAACACATTAGTTATGAGATGTAGCTATTATTGTTAATAGTAGTAATAATAATAATAATGATGAACATTATCTTTTTATGTTTGGTTCACATCATTATTCTCCATGGAGTATCTGTCTTTTCCAGGTCTTCTGTATTAAATTCTATAATTTCAAGACCCCATACAGATGTGTCAGTCTTGTGGAAATTTCCTCCAATTTTTCATTCTAGGAATTATGTCTTACTCCTTTGAATACTTTCAGAGTGTTTCTAGGGTTTATTTTATAGTGCTCATCATGTCATAACTTGTATCTTTCCCAATTAATTTTATTTTCAAAGATTTCAAACCTATATAAAATTGAAGGAATTTTGTAATCACCATCTATATATCATTCACCTAGATTTGTTAATTGTTGGTAGTTTGACTTCCCTATAATTTTATATATATATATATATATATATATATATATATATATATATATATATATATTTACTACTTCTGTGCAAATATCTAAAAGTAAATTGAGGGTTTCATGGTCTTTCTCCTGTAATACTTTTTTTTTTTCAAG